>NC_081175.1:30881976-30901976 GCF_012432095.1 Onychostoma macrolepis
AGGCTCCGCCCCCAAGGGGCCCGTCTACAGCCGAATCTGGGTTATAATAACACACGGTCTGGCAGGAGCTGATGAAGTCCTGCTGTCTAAAGTCTAATGATGCTAAAGTTCATCATCCCATCATTCATCCGCTCATAAAACTGTGAATGTACGATGAATATGATGATAATATGATGGTCAGGATCTCCACCGAATCAGCGTCACGATCATCAGAACAGAACTCATGTCTTTAGTTCCTGTGATAACGACACAGGGTTGAGAAACACTGGTCATGTGACTCATGAGCATACGTGTCATATTTTATATTATATATGCTGATTATTGAGCAGCTGAATGACGGGAACGACAGAAACAGACAAACAGAGGAGACTCGAGAAAAATCACATCAACACAAACACTGATGAGCACTAAACCAGACCTCACACGAGCACAGCCGACACGGCAAAAATAGATTTGCGGTGTGACCAATTCAAGATTTAGATTTTTTAACGTTTAACTGGTCCTAATCCTGTAGCTCACAAACGCGGAGCTGAGATCAGCTGAAATCATCTCATCTCCATCTGGCTCCGTCGACTCGTGGAGTGATGATTCCTGACCAGCACAAACGGCCCTGATGCTCATGGAAAAACGGCCCTCATGCACACGTGTGTTCACTGAGATCATATTTATGATGCACACACACACACTGAGAAGAGACGAACCTCATGGGATCAGACTCAGAGCGTTACCATGGCAACCCTTCCCTGAGCGGATTATTGGTTGATAAAACAAACACATGATCCGTGATGAGATGCAGCCAAACGCAGTCAGTCCAGCAGTGAGAGAATCTCCAGGAGAAACTCATCATAACATCACCACAGCAGACCGATTCAGTGATGTCATCATCAGCGTTACTCACACACACACACACACACACACACACACTCACTGAATGAGTTACCAGAGGCAGCCATTAGTGTGTGTGTGTGTGTGTGAGGTTTAGGATCAGAGAAACGTTTGCATGTTTTCACACTCGTCCCACAATCCCTCACAACAAAGCGCAAACGGAGAGTGTGTTCAGGTT
Organism: Onychostoma macrolepis; assembly: GCF_012432095.1. Taxonomy (NCBI): domain Eukaryota; kingdom Metazoa; phylum Chordata; class Actinopteri; order Cypriniformes; family Cyprinidae; genus Onychostoma; species Onychostoma macrolepis. Next base: position 30,883,040 of record NC_081175.1, read on the forward strand.
TCTTCTGCTGTCATCACAGGAAGTGCTCATTCTTCACTAAGCACTTCACTAGTTCGCTCCGCGGATCGTGAGCGTGGGAAAACCAGGAGCGCTGTAATTCAGCTGGGAGAACACCTGCGGCTGAGAGGTGAACAGCTCCCATAATGCCTCAGGAGAGACCGGCTGTAGGTCACATGATGAAGAACAGCAGCTAAGGGTCTGCTCTGACTGACACACACACACACACACGAACCAATCAGAACATACCATATCCTTTCTATTTTTTTCCCCTTTTAATTTTTTCTGGATTCTGTTATTTCCATTTAGATTTGTCTGGTTTTAATGGTTATATTAAATTTTAGTGATTAAAAAGCATGTCTAATTAATCACAAATCATGAAACTTATACAATTTAACAACAATTTATTAAAAGTATAACAAAAACTAAATTTTCTGGCTTTGTGATATGCTTTATGTTTCTGTGACTTCCGTTTTAACTTTGCATTTTATTGGTTTAATAATTTTAACAATCAAAAAGCATGTACAATCAATTAAAATTTTAATTTAATTTACTAATTGTTTAACAATAAAAGAGCTCCATGAAATGTTTTTGAGAAACTCTGTGTTGTGTTTTAATTTTAAAAATATTTTTCTGTAAAGCCGCTTTACAGAAAGCTGATCTATTTGAGCCGCTCACTGAATTAACGGAGGTCATGTGATGGTCATGTGATGATGCGGCGTGGTTATGGTTGTGTCCTGCACACTGACTGTGATGATCAGCAGCGCTCCATACTGAGCTCTGAGCTGAAGATCAATCAGATGAAGAGGCCACTTCCTCGTTTCCTCGGGTCACATGATGGAGAACAGCAGACGTCTGAGTGGGTGGTCAAGCAGAAACTCCTGTCTGTGTGTGTGTGTGTGTGTGTGTGTGTGTGAGAGAGAGAGAGCAGCTCTGAGCGTCTGACCCTCTGGAGCTCCCAGCAGCCCCTGCAGCAGGAGGAGGATATCCGCAGCACTATTGTTCAGAACCACTGTTTGTCAGTTTAATCTGTTCCTGCTGCAGGACACACACACACAAGGCCTGGACCCGCTGTCCAGTTCACCTACTGACCGTATTCACGCTCAGCTCATGTGTTGTCACACTCGTCAGGATTATTACCGGAGCCGCTGCTGGACGTGGGTCACATCAACACGCTGTGGTTGCTGAGCATCCCTCAGAATGAAGCAAACGGCTGACCAGCAGTGGACGGTTTACACTAACAGGCGTCACAGATTCTGGGCTTAATGACATCTGTTTTTGAAAAGCTTCATGGAAAGAACCAAACACACACACGCTGAAGGATAATGTCAGTCTATACTGAATGTGACGATCCGCCACGAGCATCTAAAGCAGCCGTTCTCAATCACACTGACCAATATTCAAAGACTCAATATAAAGATTCTTCATCTGATACTTCTACTGCAATTATGACGAAAAAGCTACTTATTTTCAACTTTTCTTATTTACGGAAACTGCGAGCGTTGATGTAGTTAAGCGGGATTTACACTTTCGCCCGGCATTTGTGTTTTGAAATGTTTTAACTAATCTAGGGCTTAACTAACGATTATTTTGCTAATCAAGTAATCTACTGATTATTTTGACAAGTGAGTAATCTGATATTTTTTACTAATACAAATAGAACTAAGTGAAAAACGGGCTTTATTATGACTATATTTATATATAAACTAACGATGAGGCAATAATAATTAGCTCAAATAAAGTATCAAAACCAAGTACATAATGTGTTAAAATACATAATGTAATATGCCTATATTATAACAAGTGCCTGCAGAGGGCGCCAACGGCCTGGTGATTTTTCATGTGATTCAAAGACGTTTAAATCCATTTAATTTTAATATTTGGCCACATGCAAAGTCAGACACTTTTATTTTGAAATCGCGATGTACAATAAATCGCACATTTAGAATATGTTGATGTACTCTCCTGTGTTGGCGTATGTTTATAAATCATTTACGTTACAAATCAAGTGAGTTTTCCCAGATGAAGAGTTTACCGTAGATCTCTAAGCCCTGGTTGATGAATTAAAAATTTCTTTACAAGTCAGCCAAAAAAACACCACCATAAATCGTGCTACCAACGGTGATTTACTTTAAAGATTGGTTAGCTCATACCACATCAAACCCTGCAAATTATTATTGTTATACTTTATTCTCCAATTATTAATGTTAATAACATCAGCATTGCGTGACTATGAGTATAGTGTGCATTAGCGTGTAGATTTCAATTTCTGTACAGTCTAATATCTAATTGTCATGCCATTCGAATTTCATATTAAGAAATAAAATAAAGGTAACACTTTACAATAAGGTTCATTAGTTCACGTTAGTTAAAAACATTAGTGAACATGAACTAAGAATGAACAATACATCTAAAGCATTTATTAATCTTAGTTAATGTTAATTTCAGCATTTACTAATGCATTCCTAAAATCACAAGTTGTGTTTGTTAACATTAGTTACACTGTGAACTAACATGAATAAACAACGAACGACTGTATTTTCATTAACTAACATTAACAAAGATGAATAAATAGTGTAATAAATGCATCGTTCATTGTTTGTTCATGTTAGTTAAAGGGGTTATATGACGTTGCTAAAAAGAACATTATTTTGTGTATTTGGTGTAATGCAATGTGTTTATGCGGTTTAAGGTTCAAAAAACACATTATTTTCCACATACTGTATATTATTGTTGCCCCTCTAAGTCCTGCCTTTCTGAAACGTGACGATTTTTACAAAGCTCCTCGTTCTGAGAAGCGAGGTGTGCTCTGATTGGCCAGCTATCCAGTGCGTTGTGATTGGCCAAATACCTCAAGCGTGAGATGGAAATGTTACGCCCCTTACCGTATTGTGATGCTGTGTCCCGGTGCGAAACAATAAAACCCATTACAAACGAGGCATTTGTTACATGGGGATATAATTACTGATTATAACGACTTATGCTGTCTTTTTACGCGTTGCATTGCATCGTGCAGAGTAAACATTACCATGTCAGCATTTGTGATCAGAGTAACGACAAACAACAAGCACTACTTTACACAGCTCAAAACTCACGTTTGAATAGCAAGTAGCAAATTCTTTAAATATGAAAACATACTTACAGGCTGTGAGCAAAGTTGGAATTGCCTCACTTTATACAAACAGTCTTTGTGCTCAGCTGGCAGCTACTCCCAGGTTCAGGAAATAGTCCTCCGTAAAATGCGCTGCACACACTCTAATATTTGGGTTGAACTGTTCTGGAACAGTGTTGTAAATACAACTTAACCATTGATTTCTAGTTGTGTCCTCTTTTGGAAGCCCAAACAAAGTACTTTCGCTTTCACAACGAAACACAGCGTCTCCGGGACATGACGCCAGCGGCAGCAACAATACTACAGCGAGAATAAACATTACGCCCTCTTTCTTTGCGTATACATTTGGGCGGTGTTTTGCAAATCTCCCCACACAGTGACGTAGACATGTGGGGGCGTGTTTGAATGAGCCGTTTTAGGGGGGCGTGGCAGAGTCTTAACTTTTATAAAGAATATCTCTTTGGTTTTGAGACTTTAGTCTTTGCAACTTCAGGGATCTTATATATGCACGAACAGCTTGTAACACTCCAAAGAGAAAGCAAAACTTGAAATCGCATCATATGACCCCTTTAATACATTAACTAATGTTAACAAATGATACCTTATTGTAAAGTGTTACCAGAAATTCTTTTAACCCAAAAAGCAAACTATGCTCCCTTCGAACTGGTTTTCTTTAAAATACAAATCTTGTGTAATCCCAGGCTATCTGTAATCAGAAGCATATTTAAAACTGGAATATAATTTCATTTCATTCACATGTGTTTCATAAACACAAAATCCTTTCTGGATTACAATCCGCCATCAAAATGATACATTTAATAATTCCAGCTGCTGTGAGAAAAGGCTATAAACAATCCGTCACCTGCAGGATCCTCACGAGTGATAGCCTACGAGCTGGACAACTTCTTCATGTTTACAGACGTGATGTAATGACGCAGCGCCATGCTCGAATTTCCCAGGAAAACCTACCCGCACCACTCAAATTAGAAGACATTATTATAAGCTAACCGTTGTGCATCAGGCTAAAGTAAGGTGATAGTTTTGAACACTGGCTGGTTATGTACTTGCTCAAATATTGATTTCGGATCATTTTTAACCAAAAAGTTACGCAGCTTTAACTAACCCTGATTAATATACATTTTTATAATATTAATATTTACAATATATACATCTTGATACACTTTTAAGTCATCCTGAGGCTTCAGCAAACTTACAAAGAACTCTGATAAGTCTTAAAATTATTTAACTCTGCTATATTAACATGACATTAATAAAAATGTGAAATCCTCACTAAAAATAAAGATGTACCGACATATTTTTGAGTGTTATTGCAGCAGATGTGGGTTTAGATGGTCATGAACCGCTGCTCTAGTGGGCCCTCAGCAGTGAGCAGACTGTAGTGTGTACTAACAGTGAAACCTCACACACTCAGAGAGGAAGAGCAGATCTGATCTCAGCGCCTCTATTAGGGTGTTTGTTATGGAGGGGTTTTCCTCCGCTCACCAGGAGGGCAGGTGGGCCATTGTGTCCAACCACAGCACTTCATCAAACAAGGACCCTGATGGGAAGGACCGAGGCCACGATCAGTATCATAAAAGAAAAATGTATAATTTTGACTCATACAATGTATTGTTGGCTATTGCTACAAATATATCTGTGCTACTTATGACTGCTTTTGTGCTGCAGGGTCACATATCATTAAGAACGTATTGAACGACAGCACACACAGCGACGACTGAGAGCTTCAGCGTTACACAGCGTCACGTCAAACATGAGGACAATTGAGTCGATTACCGCGGTTCACTGCACAATGACATCATGGGTCACAAACCACGAAAGATCGTCGGAAGGAAAGCTAACGAGTCCATTAGAGAACACACATCAGGCCATCGTTTCATAGAATCCACACACATCTCATGATATGAGAGGAACATCAGTGAAATCTGACACTACAGATTCTGATATCTGACACAATTGTCCTGATGTTTCTGGAGGAGAACAGCAGACTTTAGCAGATGCTTTTATCCAAAGCGACTTCCAGTGCATTTAAGTAGGGCCCTATGAATTCTGCAATGCGGAAAATGCGGATGGAATCGCAGAATCCAGTAATAAAAAAGGAATTTACTGTATAATGCGTAATGTCATGGAATTTGTCAAATTTTGGATGGACACGTCAAATGTAGGTCAGTCAGGAGGTCTATGAATATTAAGCCTGCAAAAATACCATTTAAATCCTGCATGTTCTGCGTGTGTCTGTGTGAATGAATGGTGTAATTTCGTTTACTACACGCATGACGCTCGTGGTGTTTTCAGCCTTCAGTTTTTTCAGTTTTCAGAGTACATAATCTCTAGAACTGCTCTGAGAGTCACTTCATTTCTTTTGAGAACAATTGTCATATCATTTACAAACAGAAACCTAAAGGTCTTCACAGCAACCCATCAAAATAAAAGTTTGGTTTAACTTGAAGAAACCGTGACAGAAATATTACTCAATGTAATGATAGTACTACTACTAAAAACAAAATTATTATTAAAACATTATTTTGAAAGGAACATTATTTACCTGAATTTATTTTGCAGAAAAATGTAAATACAGAACACAGTATTTCTGTGGGGAAATTTATGGAAAACAGAATTTGGTAAAAAACTAAAAATACCTGTTTAACATTGTAAGTTTCATTATTTCAATTAATTAGACAAGCTTTTTGATGAATAACATTTAAATTAACCATTAAAACAGAGTCTAGCAAAATTAAAACACACAAAAAAACAGAATCCAAAAAATAACTAACTAAATAAATAAAATCGACTTCATAGGGCCCTATTTAAGGTTTAGATTTTCTCAGTTGAGGAGTCCCTGGGAACCGAACCCATGACTTTGGCATTGCTAGCGCTGTGACGTACTGATCTACAGGAATACTCTTCCATCTCTGTAGACTCTAATGAGACTCATCTGACACACACACATCTACTAGACTGATGATAAACACAGAGTACAGTTAAACTGCATGGACACACGCTTCGAGAACCCAGGATAATAAACCCCACGTCATACACACCATCCATTAACCTCACATCAAACACACACAGCAGAACTGAGCTGCTGGCCAGATGGACCTTCAAAGGTTCTGGAGGAAATCCTTCTAGAAGCTTCAGTCTGATCCACACACACACACACACACACACACCGTCTCTCATGTGTTTACAACCACACAACATCAGCACTCCACATTACATAAACAATAACCACACAGATTCATCAGATCTGATCACATGTTACTGATCTTCATCTGATGGATTCACAACAGCTACAAGCCTTTACAGAGTGCTTCCTGTCTCCTGACAGAGCACTTCCTGTTTAAACACTCATACTGAAGACACACTGAACTGCTGAACCCATTGAGAAACCGCCTGTCTGTCCGCCTGGTTTCAGCTCATTCTCTCCTCCTCGACAATCATCCAAACATTCCCACAAACCCCAGTGAGAAATATCACAGAAATATCAGGCATTCCCAGCGACCTCTGACCTTCACTGAGAAACACCCCGAGGTCACACGCAGGAGCCTGACTGAAATGTGTCCTAAAACTCCTCAACTTTATGTCAAACCCTGTGAAAAATATTTTCTATAAGTAAGAGTCCCTCTGGGATTTAAACTAATACTTCAGCAATTTAACAAAACATGCAAGTAAATGATCACATGCAGCTAAACAAATAAAATATTTCATATTCCAAGTTTTAATTGTTTTTACTTAAAATTATTTCATTTTTAACCCATTATTAGCTTAATCCTGATCTAGACAAAGCTGTTTTCTACATAAAGGTGGGCTGCATCAGATCACATGACCACTGGAAATACACCTGTTATCAGACACCTTCAGCTATGAAATGAAGTGATTAGAATATTTTTAATTATTTCATATAACGAAACACATCACAGCACCTACATCACGTTATCGTGAAAACACACAGCCGTGATTGGCCACTGTGACAGCTCATTTGCATACAACTGAATCACTAACTGTTTCAAAATCCCTGCAGTTCCAGAATGAATCATTATAGTTTAAAAATAAATTACTGTGGTTCTAAAATGAAATCAATACAGTTCAAAAATGAATCACTGCAGTACTAAAATAAATGATTATAGTTCTAAATGAATCACTATTATTTTCTACAGTCAATCACTATAGTTCTAAATGAATCACTATAGTTCAAGAATGAATCACTATAGTTCTAAAATAAATCACTGTGGTTCTAAAATGAATCAATACAGTTCTACAACAAATCACTGCAGTTCTAAAGTGAATCATTACAGTTCTAAATGAATCACTATATTTCTACAATGAATCAATAGTTTTAAAATGAATCACTATGGTGATTTATTCATCACTATAGTTCTAAACTGAATCACTGTGATTCTAAAATGAATCACTACAGTTCTACAACGAATCACTGCAGTTCTATAGTGAAACATTGTAGTTCTAAATGAATCACTATATTTCTACAATGAATCACTGTAGTTCTAAGATAAATCACTATAATTAAAAAATGAATCACTACAGTTCAGAAATTAATCACTGCAGTTCTAATCATGAAAATCAGTCACGGCTGTGATTGGCCAGTGCGGCCGCTCATTTGCATACAGCTGTGGGTTATAAACACATCATGATAACCGGATCACACTCGAGTGTGTTTGCACTACATGATAATATAGTGAACGCAAACGGTCAAGAGTGCAGCAGCGCAGAGATGAATAATACAGGCGGCTCCAGCGGGGCCCCGAGCACAAGAGTCCCCTGAGAACAAAGACAGACAACAACTGTCCTGAAGTGTGCGGGGGTTCCTCCGTCCTAAAACACACCCCGCTGCTTTCACCGAAAACACAGCGTGAGCTCAGCAGGACGACACACACTGCACCGAGACAAAGACAGACAGAGAGAGAGAGAGAGAGAGATAAAGACAGACAGAGAGAGAAAGCAGGAGGAATTTGCTTGATGCAGCACAGATGAAAAACACACACTTTAGAGAGAGAGATAAGAACGATAGACGGGTTTACTACAGCACTAATCTTATCAGTGTGCATGACTGACCCGCACTACAGCACAAACCCTGAACACCAGCCTCACTGCACACACACACACACAGAGCACAATGAAGACGATGATCTACAGGTCACCTGACATCAGACGAACACGCTCTGTGTGTGTGTGTGTGTGTGTGTGTGTGACGGCCGGCGCTCTGAGCTCTGGGCTTGATTTGAAGGCAGCGCAGCTCGGCTGGTTTTAATTCAATCAAACATGCTCCTTTTGGGAGCGCTGCATGGAAACTCCAGCACGTAATGTGACCCATTTAAAGCCCTTCTGCGCTTAAACAGAACCGGCCACATCCAGATTCACAGCGTGCCGACAAAACTACACATCCACACCATCAGAAAGCCTCGGGTTTGAATGCTGATGAGCGCAGTGTCTGCTCGACCTTTGACCTCCAGCACACATTCAATTAGCATCTTAACACTGCGTTTGTCTCGGGTTTCTCATTCACACACACAGACACACTCTGGCTCGCGTTACAGATGATCTTACTGTAAAATACCACACAATGCGTAGTACTCTAAAATTGTAATCACTATGCAAGTATTCAAAAATGAATTGCTACAATTGTAAATCACTACAGTTCTAAAATGAATCATTATATTTAAAAAATGAATCACTGCAGATCCAAAATGAATCACTAAAGTTTAAAAATGAATCACTAAAGTTCAAAAATAAATCACTAAAGTTCCAAATTGAATAAATGCAGTTACACTACAAATCATTATACTTCAAAAATGAAGCACTGTGGTTAAAAAATGAATAACTTCAAAGATACATCACTATAGATACAAAACAAATGACTGTAGTTCTAAAATGAATCATAGTTCAGAAATGAATCAATACAGTCCTAAAATAAATTATTGCAGCTTAAAAATGAATCACCGCAGTTCTAAAATGAATTATTACAGTAAAAAAATGAATCACTATAGATCTAAAATGTCTAAAAAGCCACTTTGTCACTGCAAATCACTGTCAATGTGTTTTTTGTATTAGAATTTGGCCATGATGTTTCTGCTAGTGTGCCTCCATAGGTTCCACACACATTCGGATCAGGAATCACAGACGCCGTGGTGAGGTCTAAACAGCACACGGTGTTTACCTGACGGCCCACAAACAGTGCAGGGAAACCGGGCTCTGGGTTTGCACTGGTTCTGAACGGAGGAAAGCGTCTCTGGCTTGGCAGCGCATGAGAGGGACGCGTGTGTTTTCTCTTGGCTTGAGCGGCCTGTAATGAAGCGTCTGTGTTTTTATGGTCGGCAGGACCGTCCATGCTCTTATTCTTAGCTTCCATAAAGTGAACGTTCACTGATGATCGAGCGCTGCCTGGTAAACCAGCTCGCCTCAAACAGACCTTAAAGGGCCAGCGCCGGAAAAAAGGCATCACGCTGAGTCCAGATCACTCAATCTGACTGAGGCCCCAAGGCATTGTGGGATGCACTGTGGTCCTACACTGAAAAAAATGCTTTTCAACTTAATAAAGACTGTTGGAGCATTACAGGAAAAATAAAGATTAATGGAGTAGGAACTATTACATTTAATTCAATTTTTTTTTTTACTTACCAGCAATGAGTGTAAACTGTTTCTACACAAAATTATTTTCAGTTTAGTTCTTAAAGCAGGGATGTTATAAAAATATACCACTTTAGTTGGTTTTAAACAAAAAATGTGAGTAAAAATCAGGCATCAAATTTTATAATGCACAGCAGAGATATTTAATTACTGTTTAGAGCCAGACAGAATTGTATTTAAATTGGGGAAAATGCATAAATATCATTACTTTCCATTATCTGCCTGTTAATAACAGAAGTAAAACAATACAGATGTGTCGTCATAAACACATTATGGCCATATATTGACGTGAATGGATGAACATATTCATAAAATCTCATCACTACTTTAATTATTTCTCCTAACGTTAGTCAGCAATGAGAATAAATGGAGAGAAAGCCTCACATGCATCTCCTCTACAGTTTAACACTGCTTTACCATGGTATTCACATGGTACTCATAAAATAACGTTACCACGGTACGATGTGATGATAACACATCCAGCTAGCATGATAGTATCTTTGATTTATTATAAAACTACGAGATTTTCGTTAATGTTATTTCACAGTCCACACAGTGAGGGTGTAAGTGTGTGTTTCTGAATGAAATAAAGCAAATAAAGTGATTTGTTGAGATAAATGAAGCTTCAGTTTGAATGAACGATTCTCTTCACGGAAAGAAAAAACACTTTTAAAACCGAAAAACAAAAGCAGCTGTGAATCTCAAGTTATATCACGATGAAACAAATACAAACGCTTTCGATGCAGAGAAGGAGAGAAAGAGAGAGAAAGAGAGAAGGAGAGAAGGAACTCGTCGTTTGTTCTGCCACGACTTTCCGTTCTGGAAAAACCGACGATAAAAGACCGAAAACCGATTCAAATGAGCAGCTTTCTGACTGCAGTCTTCACCTCGAGCTGCTCTAAACACGATCGATCTGATGTATTTCCGTTAATCTGAGGTAAAAGTGAGGGGAAAGTGAGGTAAATGCAGAAATCTGAGGTAAATCTGCGAGAACAAAAGCTACTCACGTTCGCGCGCTCCTCAACCGGACGCTCCCGCGAAAGACAGTCGGTGATTTCAAACATCAGAGAGCGAAGGATTCCGTTAAACCGATCTCACGGACTCATTCACCGACTCTCTCTCTCTCTCTCGCTTTCTCTTACTCTCTCTCTCTCTCTCTCCCTCTCTCTCTCTAGCGCGCGCCACCGTCACCAAGGCAACACACCGGCGCTTCCACGCGGGTTCACGTCTGCGTCGCTCGTCTGAAAGTTGCTAAATCTAGCAACAAAATTAGATTTAACTAAATTGGACGACAAAACCAATTTATTTATTTTTAAAAAATTAAGGTTTATGCATCATCTGAAAGCTGAATAAATAATCTTTCCATTGATGTATGGTTTGTTAGGATCGGACAATATTAGTAAATCTGGAATCTGAGGGTGCAAAAAAATCTAAATATTGAGAAAATCATCTTTAAAGTTGTTCAAATGAAGTTCTTGAGCAATGCATATTACTAATCAAAAATTAAGTTTTGATATATTTACGATAAGAAATTTACAAAATATCTTCATGGAACATGATCTTTACTTAATATCCTAATGATTTTTGGCATAAAAGAAAAATTCATAATTTTGACCCATACAGTGTATTGTTGGCTATTGCTACAAATATAGCTGTGCTGCTTATGACTGCTTTTGTGCTGCAACTTTTCAGACTATCCTAGCAACCTTTTCTTCCAAAAGCACCTAGCAACAAATTAAGCTATTTTTAAAATGTATTTGGCAACTTTTATTCTCTGTGACTCGAATGATAAAAAGGAACACATTTTGCCTCTAAATTAGACAAACAGAGGAAACCAAAGGTGTCTAGAAGTAGCTACACATATCATGTAAATTAAGTTGCTAGTTGCAACTGTTCATTAATAATTGTTGATTTATGACACACCTTGTTATCAGTTTGTACCTGCACTTGCTGATCAGTTTAAAAATATGTAGAAAAATGGAAAAGATACTGGTCATTTTTGCTGGGATTGAGTGATCTCACATGACTTTAATACTCAAGATTTAACAAAACTATACTTTCTAAATTGCCTAAATGTCAAAACTGGTACAATAATAACAATATCTTTATAGAAAAATCCTGAACATGAGTCATATTTTTCCCTTACAAAAATTAACCATGATTTTATTATAGTGAAAGTACAATTTTTTTTGGCAAATGGATTACCATTTGTATTTAGTTTTACTACAAATTCCAGACTATGGTTGATTTGCATGGTTCAATAGTAACCATTGTCTTTGGATTTATAATAAAATCATGATTAATTTTCATAAGCGTTGTGTTGTTGTCTGCTCTAGCTCCCTCTGAACCTATTATAAAACTATATAATTATCTGTCTGCTAAATTACTACTGTAACATTACAATATAAATTATATGAATATAAATATATACATGTAAATATATGTGAATATTTTCAAAATATATACTGTATGTGTATTTATATACACATTATGTAAACAAAACTTTTATTTTGGATGCGATTAATCGTTTGACAGCACTAATATATATATATATATATGTAATTATTATTATTATTGTTATAGAATTCTGAGTTTACATCTCGCAATTCAGTTTTTTTGTTCCTGCCACAGAATAACATTTTTTGAAAGTAATCGTGACCTTTTATTAACACGTCGTGATTCAGATTTTATAACCAACTAACAGAGAATGTTCTCAGAACGTTCTGGCAAGGTTCTCTCAACGTTACAAAATGTTAATAGAGCATCCATTCAAAATATTTTGATCTTTAATAATATTCTCAAAATGTTAACACAATAACATTATTTATGCATAGTTCATGTAACATTTTATTTCTGAAACATTTTAGCTGGAAATTTAAATGTTACTTCTTGTTTCAGAACATTCAAACGTAACATTCCTATAATGTTTGCAAAATTATAAAATGAAATGCTCCCTTAATGTTAATACTAATAATTAATATTAATATTTCATAAAAAGTCGCAATTTTGGTTTTAATTTTTATATCCTGTGGTGGAAACACATATCTGTATCTCTGAAGCACATGAAAGAGTTTTATTTATAATGTTAGCAGAGCATATTTCTTCTGAGTTAATATCTCACAATTCTTTTCTCAGAATGAAAAGTCAGAAGTGAGTAAAATGTCTGAATTGTGAGATAAAATGTCACGATGACCTTTTTAATTTTTTTATCCTGTTTTGGAAACACGCTTCTATATCGGTTTCTCTCTCAAGGACACGAAGAGCTGTGATCTCTCAGACGTGTGTGTGTTTGTTTGGACGGCACACATTCTTCAGATCATCCCGTCACACACACACACACACACACAGCTGAAGAAATAAGAGTGTGTGAAGATCCCAGTCTCAGCTGTGTCTCAGCGTTTCTCCTCACATTCCTGAGACGTCTGGAGGACACGCGTGTAAGATTACCAAGACACCGGAGACTTCAGGAAAAGCCTCCATTTGTTCTCAGTTTAATCTCACTGCGTTCTCAGAGAAACAGCTGCGATGTAAAGATCCTCCAGCGTCTCTGTGTTTATCGTGGACTTAATGAGACGGTTAGAGGTTCATCAGGAACATGAGAAGATATTCTGAAGAACGCTGGAGGGACGCGTTGGTGGGGTTTTCTCTCAAAAGCACTGTGTTCTCTTTGGAAACTTTGGGTTCTCTTGCAAAAATATTGCATTCCCCCAAGAAACTTTGCGTTTGTGTGCAATACATTTGCATTTGCTTGCAAAAAGTATTAGTTTTGTGTGTGAGTGAGTGAAAATGCAAAGCCACACACAAATGCAAAGTTAATTTTGGAGGAAAGCAATACTTTTGTTAATGAACACGTTGCTTTTCCCTGAGAAACCTTGCATTCTCTTTTAAAAAAACATTTGCGTCGTCTTCCTAAAGTCCTGCATTCCCTGAGAAACTTTGTGTTTGCTCACACAAACATTTGCTTTTTATGTAAAAGTGTTCGCATTGCATTGCATTCCCCGGAGATTAACTGATATATAGACGTTCTTCCCACCTCATATTATTCATATACAGTGTTTGGGAGTAACTAGTTACATGTAATGGAATTACGTCATTTAATTACAAATCAGTTACAGTTACTAAGAAAAAATGTGTAATTAAATTACAGTTACTTATGAAAATGTTAAGAATTACAAAGTGGGTTACGTCTGATTTTTTCACACACACTCCCACATACAGATTTAATTTCTTTAATAAATTACAGTGACTGCTCTAAAATATGAAACACCAATGTTTCAGAAGTTTATAACATGCTTATCCGATAACTCTTTATATTTCCTATATGGGTTTATGTATATGTTTTATTTATTTTTTTAAGATGAACTGTTTTTTTTTCTAAGGCATTGTTAGATTCCAGTGTTTTCTGTCATAGCTGTGCAAAGATTTGATTTCACAAACAGTATCATAGCTATTAAACTATTTCTTGTTCTGATTTTAAATCTGTATTTAACCTCAGAATTATTTTAAAGTAAGTCTGATTTTGTGGTGGCTGTGCTTCAGAGTTGGTATGATTCTTTAGGGTCTTCTTGAAATGTTCCTCAGTGGTCGTGAAAAACGACACCCTTTTTACCCTGTCAAAACCAGCTCTGTTCACAGCAACTCGTTTCGCTGCATATCTCTTTACATGCTAATGAGCTCTGCTGACCCCGCCCCTCTTCAGTTTGAACTTTTTAACAAAACCTGCCTTGAATAGTCCCTCGTTCAGAAAGCAGTCTGGAACAAAATTATTTACCAGACAGACATAAACTACTTTAATGAAAGTGAAGTGACTTGTGGCCAAGTATGTTGACCCATACTCGGAATTTGTGCTCTGCGTTTAACCCATCCAGGTGCACACACACACACACACACACACACACACACACACACACACACACACACACCCGGAGCAGTGGGCAGCTGTATTGGGTTTGGTGCCGTGCTCAATCGTGGTGCTGAAGGTATTCACTCCAAAATCCAAATGGCTTGATAATTGAGACTGTTTGGGTTTTTGGGGATTTCTGTCATTGTAGGGTGGGTTGTGTCCACACACTGCCAAGACACATTGATTACTGTACTTAAGTATTATTTTGGGAGATTTTTACTTTATTCAAGTACAATTTAAACTGACTACTTGTACTTTTACTTGATTACATTTCTGAAGAAAAAACAGTACTTTTTATGCAATTTAATTTCAACTTAAAAAGTACATTACATTTTTATTTTATCTTATACTCATTAAATATGGGAAGCGGAGGCTCAAACGTGTGTGTTTGACGCGAGAAGCAATGATTGTTTCCACGCATCAAGCACACAGTTCTGCTTCAGTTATGACTTTCATCAGGTCAATGTCTGGCTTCAGAAGTTCACATCACGTCTGAGGAAGCAAAGTTGTGTTTCCCCCAAAAGGTTTATTCATTATTCTTTGTTTTGATCGAGCCGTTAGTTGTGTAATATATCGGCTGAATGCACAAGATTGAGTGCAAATAAAATCAGTGATGAGAATTTAAATATAATTATTTTTGAGGGAATAATTTTTTTAATTAAATGTTACAAATCTCCAAAAAAAGTGTTTAAATGAACATTGTACTTTTACTTAATTGTAATTCATGTTTAGTGACGTTCTTACCAGGTAGTGGATAAGTTGTATTAATAATATGTCATTATACGACGCATTGAGTAGGAATTTGGACTCTCAATTAATATTTTCTTAATCTTAATAATTACACGATTTGCTCATTAATTCATATAATTAGTCGCAAATAATTATGTAGCAATATTTCCTGAGAAAAAGCCCTCCCCCAAAAAATTCCCCAAATAAACAATTAAAAGATTAATGATCCTTTCAGACAGTGACGTAGACAACACAAAAAAGTGGCCTTTCAACACGTTAATATTGTATGTTTTAATTCTATGACTCTCTTCATTAATTCAACACATTCTTACATTCTGTCTGGAATATGTTTCTAACCTCTGCATCACATTATTATTAAAAGTGATATTTCACCCAAAAATTAAGATTCTCATGTCGCCCCAGATGTTTATGACTTTCTTTCTTCAGATGAACACAAGCAAAGATTATTAGTCCGTGTAATGCAAGGAGACAGGACTTCAGAAACCACACAAAGTGAACACGACGGTCAAGTTTAAAACATTAGTATTTGTAATTTTCATTGTTTCACTTAAGAAGACACTGATTCATTAACAGAGGTCGTATGAGTCACTGTCATATTCACTTTGTGTAGTTGTTGAAGCGTCATTTTTGGACGTCCCATACTTGTTATACGAAAAAGATGATTTAGATCTTAGTTTGTGTTCATCTGATAAATGAAAGTCATTTATAATTTAACTGCATGATTTTTACTGTACCACCAATAACCTACTCCTAAATATAATGTAGAAATTTACATTTTCTGTAAAGCTGCTTTGCAACAATTTGTATCGTTAAAATGCTACACAAATAAATTTGAATTGAAAAACCTGTATTTTTCTCCCTTTAACCAAACTTCTGTATGTCTGTCAGAAAAAAAGTACTTCTACGTTTTTAATACTTGAGTACAATTTAAAGTTGTACTTTTTTACTTTTACTCAAGTATGTTTTTGGCCAGATACTTGTACATTTAATTGAGTAAAATTTTCATGTAGTTTTTACACCTCTGTGCAATACTTTTGCGAGTGAACCAAAAAGCATTGAAATACAACCCTAACCCTAACCCAGCACTCGTTTGCAAAAAACAAAACACCAAGATATTTCTGAAACATTTTAGCTGGAAATTCAAATGTTACGACTTGTTTCAGAGAACATTCAAATGTAACATTTCTATAATGTTTGCAAAATTATAAAATGAAATACTCCCTTAACGTTTGTACAACCAAGAAAAAAAAAAGTTGTCAAAGAATATTTTCTTGGTTATATTTAGACATTTCTCACAGAAGAAAGATGATGAATGAGATGAAGAGTCAACAAAACAAAGGACTGCAGGACGATCGATCTGTTCCAGTAAACTGAGGCAGATTTACACTGATTTTACCACAGTAAAGCCTGCGTGTGTGATAGATGAACAGAAAGAGAGAGCAGATGGACGAGTGAGAGGAGAAGACAGAGAGAGAGTCTGATCTGAGGTCAGATCTGCAGCTGTCAGGACCTCACTGACATCAGATCAAAGGTCAAAGGTCACGCCCACGATAGCTGCGGGACGGCTGGAGGTGTTTCCTGTGACACACACACACACACACACACTGACTTTATCATCCCAATCTCACCTGATCTCCATCTCTCCCTGCACACCTCCTGCTGTGGCCACAGATCAATCAATCAATCAAACAATCACTACATAATCAAGAATTCTGATGACAATCTAATAATTAATTATATACTGAATGTAAAATTAAATAAGTCAATACAGTTTACTATTTATTTAAATAACTGATTTAATTTTTTAAATAACTGAGTATTTTTTTATTTTACAGTACAATTGTAATTTACAACAGTAATATACAGTATTTCTTAATTTTTATAACTAG
Organism: Onychostoma macrolepis; assembly: GCF_012432095.1. Lineage (NCBI taxonomy): Eukaryota > Metazoa > Chordata > Actinopteri > Cypriniformes > Cyprinidae > Onychostoma > Onychostoma macrolepis. The sequence continues at coordinate 30,900,351 of NC_081175.1, forward strand.
AGTTATTCGATTTTAGAGAGTAGACATTATTAAAGTTGAAGTTAATTAATATTTCTATTTAGTAATACTATGAACTAATGCAGAAAGTACATCAAAAAGTAAAATTCCGCATACAAGTATTAAAAACATATATATAGATACAAATATGCAAAACATGCCCAGGAGCACAATACCAACAATAATAGTATTAGTATTAGTAATAATAATAATATTAAATGATTGAATATTGATGATGATGATAATGATGATGATTAAAATTATATATATAAATTGATATATATATATATATATATATATATATATTAAAATAATTATTAATACTTATATTATTAATATAAAATGATCAATTAGTATGATTATTATTAAAAATAATAACATTAATAATAATAATAATTATTATTATATTATTATTATTGACATCAGTTAACATGAGATAACTGTGAACATGAAAATGTTGTTAAATTACTATTATTATTATTATTATTATTAGAGTTAAATCATTATTGAATTTGAAGCTAATTTATTTTCTGTTTAGCAATACTGATTTAATTAATTATAATTGAAATAATAATGATAATTCGTGTTCATGTTTTTTGTTTTCATTAATTATTATTATTATCATGAATTCTTATATTAATACAAAATTGTTAATAACTATATTATTATTTTTATTATATAATAACTGTGAACATGGGACTTCAGGCAAATATTTTCCTCTAAAGGGTTTGGACGAAGCAGTCTGTGGATTTAACGCTGAGGCAGAGGTGTGTGTTTAGCTGGAGTCGAGTTGATTAGTGCTTTGGGATCTCAGTGGATTCACCCAAACAATCTAAATCATATTCCACTGTCTGAGACTGACAGCACTGGAAACCACCAGCACACACACACACACACACACACACACTCACACACACACACACACACTCACACACACACACTCACACACACACACACACACACACACACACACACACTCACTCACTCACACACACACACACACACACACACACACACACACACACACACACACACACACACACACTCACACACACACACAAATGACCCTCGTAACTCGTTAAACCGTCTCTTAATGTTCACGTGTAACAGGACACACAAACACCTCCAGCGCTCTCCCAGAGTCCCAGAGTCTCAAATCACACAAGATTAGCACCTTCAGACGTCCAGCAAAACACTTCTGACCTGACATCAGTCCTCATCTGAAGAGCTCTGACCGCTTCACGTCTGACCACACAAGAGCACTGGACATATTCTCATGCTCTTCCTCACGCTTTCGGTCTTGTTTTCCAGCACAAATATCTAAAGACTCATTTACTGCAGAAGGTTAAAAAAGTGCACTTCCATCATGTACTTAAAGTGCTCTATTTCCGTGCTCTAATTTTGTTCTTAATACATTAAAAATGATTCTTTAGTACTGCTTAAGTTAATCTAAGTGTACTCAACTGTGCTATTTTGGGACACCGTGAATATGAGCTAAAATGTGCTTTTAACATACGATCTCTGTATTAAAAGCGCTTGAATAAACACAGTTTTAAATACAGAGATCGTATGTTAAAAGCACATTTTAGCTCATATTCACGGCGTCCCAAAATAGCACAGTTGAGTACA
>NC_081175.1:30906976-30949476 GCF_012432095.1 Onychostoma macrolepis
AGCCTTCATGGACAATTACATATCCCTTATAAATGATTAAATACAAAATTAATAGTAGTTATTAAGATCGATGTGGTTTGGAATTGGTAAAATGTGCTTGGAAAAAAAAATATGATCAGAATATCAACGTGCCAAATAATTATTCACGCACTGTAAAGATGTGCTCACTTTACACAGAGTGCGCGTGATCGCGAAATCGAAAGTGAAAGTGAAAGTGAACTGCGAGCGCTCAGTGAAATGTGATTTCAATACCCCACATATTAATAGCGCGAAAATTATACACAATATAGAATGTTTGCGGGAGCGGGACACACACATTGCGGGAGCGGGCGGTAATAGTCAGAAACTCAGCCGGAGCCACTTAAAGGGGTGGTTTACTGTGATTTCACTTTTTTCATTTTAAATAGTGTGTAATGTTGCTGTTGGTGCATGAACAGTATCTGCAAAGTTGAGGCGCTGAAAGTTCAACGTAAGCGGAGATATCGTCTTTTAAAAATCAGGAAGTTTAATGCCTACAAAAACGACTCCTATGGGACTACAACGAGATACTTCCCGGGTTGCATACGTAACAAACCCATCAAACCCCTCCCTCCGAAACATGCCAAAGAGGGGGCAAGGCCATGTTCTGCGGCTGTGTCGAAGAGGAAGAGTTATAGTGCAGAGTTATAGCCATGCCGTCGAAACGGTGTTATTTTCACCCAGCTGTCAGGTCTTCTGTGTTTGGGCTTCCTACGGACGCTGTAGTTCATCAACAATGGTTAAAATTTATGTTTGATTATGTTCCTGACAATTACAATCCTAATTCAGCTCTCTGTGCTGCGCATTTTACGGAAGACAGCTTCCAGAATCTACACGAGTTCAATGCCGGATTCACACAGAAACTATTACTAAAACATGGAGCGGTTCCAGCTTTAAAACCAAAGGCAGCAGTTGCTGGGCCACAACCTGTAAGTAAGATTTCATCATTTTAAATGTATTTGCATGTATAATTTCAGACGTAATGTTTTAGGATTGTTAGGCTGCATTAATTAGATCAACCGGAACCGGGAACACTCCCCATAACACACGACGTACTCGTTACATCGTAAGAAGAATGGCATCTACGTTAATATTTGTCTGTTTCTTTCTTATTCTGTTTCTCAGTCCGTATCCGATCAGATGGTGGATCAGCACCAAGAGATGATGTCTACAGCCCTGATCATCAGCGGAGACCAGGACACCCAGATGACCCCCAGAGATATATCCCCAGATATATCAACCAAAAATAACAAAATAACTAAAATATAATAAAATACCTAACTACATAATACTACTATTGTTAGAAATTGCAACAAAATTAAAATAGAAATATAAACTTTTGAACTGCGGGTTTGGTCTGGTCAGAGGAGAACTTCCCCCCCGACTGAGCCTGGTTTCTCTCAAGGTTTTTTTCTCTATTCTGTCTCGGAGGGAGTTTTGGTTCCTTGCCGCTGTCGCCTCTGGCTTGCTCAGTCGGGGACACTTCATTTCTAGCGATTATCGTCGATTTGATTGCACAGATACTATTTAAACTAAACTGAGCTAGACAATGACATCTCTGAATTCAATAATGAAATGCCTTTAACTGAAAATTGAGTGTTTAATCTTATCATTATACATTACTGACACTCTGTCCTCCAATTTGATACTGTTAAGTGCTTTGACACAATCTGTATTGTAAAAGCGCTATATAAATAAAGGTGACTTGACTTGACTTTAGTTTTATCAAGGACGTAAACAAATGCCAACGCTGGCTTTAGTAGCCAGTTAGTTAAATGATGTTTCGTGTGTCTATGACAAACGCGTACGAACATTTTGGACCCGAATTTGTAATTATGTACTAATTTTGTAAATGTATTTTCCATGTATACTTTATGAAGTAATTTTTCGATTTGATCAAGAACGTAAACACAAGCCAACGCTGTTTGGTTATAGTAGCCGGTTAGTTCGATGCTATTTTGTGTGTATAAGACAAACGTGTACAAACTTCAAAAAATTATATGTAATCACAACAGCAAACTTCCATTCAGAATCGTTTGTAAGAGCCGTGCTTGCAGAAGATCTGCTTGAGTCTCTTCATTACCGCTTTCTGGGTCTGATTCTGGCTCAAACTGATACGGCAATATTGACAGCATTATTTACATTTGACCGGAGCACATGCAGCGGTCGCCGTGAAGGTGATGGGCGTGACGTTTCCGGACAATGTGCAGTACGCGGTTTAGCCAATCACAACACACCGGCCCAACTAACCAATCTGAGCCCATCGCCTGTTTCTGAGGGAGTGGTTTCAGAGAATCAGGAAGTCAACCGGTCGTTCAAATGACAGAGGAGAAAGCGGCTTACAATAAAGGTGAAATATATGAAAAATAAGGCGTTTTTTAACAAACAAAACACGAAGACATGTTATATTGCACCCCATAAACACAATCAAGCACAGAAAAAAAGCAGTAAACCACCCCTTTAAGAAAACTAGGCTGCACATCAACACACGCCAAGTTTTTTTTTTGCGCTACCCCATCTTTGACAGCACATATAGGACAATTTTTGAAATAGCGCCATAAACTAAATTTATTTCAAATTTAATTCAAGCACTTTCAAGGACCCATTTTTGTTTTCAAGTACTTTCCAGGCCTTGAATCCATATGTCTGAAATTCAAGTACTTTCAAGTACTTTCAAGAACCCTGTTTTACCTGGATAACCCGTGAGAAGCTTCCAGTTCTTGTAGCGGATGGCGGCGTGAACCGAGATGTTAAACTCTGAGCGAGACTCGAGAGCAGCGGGCCGAGACGAGCGTAAAGACTCCTCCAGAAACTCTCCCGACACCTCTCCAGGACCTGAAGGAGACACAGAGAAACGACAGCTCAAGTGTGTTTCTCCAGACGGAAGTTAATCCGGGTTCTGGTCTGGTGTGAACCGGTCTCTGACTCACATTCAGAAGTGTCCACATACAGTGGGTCGATGTTGTGCAGGAGCTCGACTCGAGGAGACGCCTTACCACGACTGAAACAAACACACAACACACACACACACACACACACACACACACACACACTCAAGTTCAAGTTGCTTTACTGGCATTGCATATGTGACCCTGCAGCACAGAAGCAGTCATAAGCAGCACAGCTATATTTGTAGCAATAGCCAACAATACATTGTATGGGTCAAAATTATACATTTCTCTTTTATGCCAAAAATCATTAGGATATTAAGTAAAGATCATGTTCCATGAAGATATTTTGTACACTTCCTACCGTAAATATATCAAAACTTCATTTTTGATTAGTAATATGCATTGCTAAGAACTTCATTTGAACAACTTTAAAGGTGATTTTCTCAATATTTAGATTTTTTTGCACCCTCAGATTTTCTAATATTGTCCGATCCTAACAAACCATACATCAATGGAAATATTATTTATTCAGATGATGTATAAATCTCCATTTCAAAAAAATTGACCCCTTATGACTGGTTTTGTGGTCCAGGGACACATTTGTGTTACAGTAATGCCAAAGCATTTAGAAAATAAAAGTTAAAAATTTAAAATACAGAATATAATTACACCACCAACGTAATAAAGGAGACAATAAATGAGAGAAAATAAATAAATAAATACAAATAAAAATAACACCACCAGACAGTATTTCTAATATTAATTATAATAATTACAAATGAATACAATGAATTAACCATTTCGTGTGGTGTGTATAGTGTATACATGTTTTGCAGTCATTAGAGACAAAAATTCAATGCTTCAGATTGTGGAAAGAATGTTTGCCTTATAGTGGTGTATTTGGGGCAGACAAGAAGAATTTTAGAATTTATACGCATCTTATCGTTTCCATCCAGTGTTTTTTTTTTTTTTTGCGATATTCCAAAATGCATATAAAACGGTGGATGCAAACATAGCTACTGTGTGAATGAAATCTGATGATGATGATGATGATGAAGAGCAGCTCGCTCTCACCTGATGGCGTCCCACACGTCGAACCCGTCCAGAGGTTTGGTGCCGTTGGTCGACGCCCCGGCCAGGCCCACAATCGTAGGCAGCCAATCAGAGACGTGGATGAGCTCTCGACTGACGGCTCCGGGCTGCTCTATCAGCGGCCCGCTCACGAAGGCCACGCCCCTGACTCCGCCCTCCCAGAGCGTCCACTTCCTGCCACGCAGAGGCCAGTTGTTTCCTCCTGTCAGCGTCTGACCGCCGTTATCTGAGGAAACAGTGATCAGCTCAGCATCAGGTTCAGACTTGTTTAGATCGAGCACAGAAGAGTTTGAGAATACAACATCCAACAGATCTCAGTGGTTTTCTATGGAAGCCTGTTTCCGCCACGACTTTTTATCTCACAATTCTGACTTTTTTCTCGCAATTGTGAGATATAAAGTAAGGGATATAAACTCACAATTGCAAGAAAAAGTCAGAATTGTGAGATATGAACTCACACTTCTGACTTTTCTTCTCGCAATCGCAAGTTTTTAATCACAATTCTGACTTCATTTCTCAGACTTGCGAGTTCATATCTCATAATTCTGAGAAAAAATGTCTGAATTGCGAGATTTAAAGTCAAAATTGCAAGAAAAAAGTCAGAATTGCGAGATAAAAAAAAAAGTTTTAATTTTTTTTTTATTCAGTGGCGGAAACAGGCTTCCATAGTTTTCATTTAATTTTACAAAATAAATAAATAATAATATATGGCTTGAATATCTCTGCTCTAAACTAGAATATGGAAAAAACTTTTTATGTCTTGTTTTCCAATGTCTGAAGATTCATAAATCAAGATACATTTACCTGAGAAGCAAAATGACACACAATAAGTGTTGTTTTCTGAGAAAACAAGATTAAAAGAAGAACAAATATCTGCTAATAGGCTCAGAAAAATCAACTTAATTCAAAGGGAAACATGTTTTCATTCCTCACTGACAGATATTTGTTGATGTTTTAATCATAAACCCAATTCATTGTTTAATTTCTCATAAAACAAGCAGTGTTGCCAGATTGGGCTCAACTGGGCATCTTTTGATCAGATTGGACCGCATTAGGCAGCTGGATGAAATTTGCACTGCTTTTTAAAAAGAACTGGCATTTTTTTTAATTTGCTTTTTTGTTTTAATACATTTCAACACCTTTATGCACTCGTTACGTTGGTTAACTCTGGTCTTTTTTTGTCTACATATGAATGGGCTTGTTTTTGTTTTTGACATTGAAAATGACGCATGCATTTTTCCGAGGGTTAAATGAGTTCGCACATTTTTTGGCTGCCGTTTGCAAATATTTCACATAATTTAGGTTTGGACATTTTTGTCATATTTGCTCATTCTCTTTTACTGTGTTTTGATGCTGTTCTCTCGGCTGGGAATCTGATTGATTTTTACAACTTTGTACTGTCATCATTTTTTAGGGTTAAGGAGGTAAAAATGCTCCTTATAGACACTAGTTGACATGTTGATGAAATTCTACCACATTCTTTTGTTTTGGGCAGGTTTTCTTGGAGTGGACGGAGTTTGGAGCGCATCTGAGCAACCCTGAAAACAAGACTTCATATCTTCATTTTGCACCTCCAGTAAATGTCTTGATTTAAGAATGTTTAGATATTTGTACTAGAAAACAAGACAAAAATACTGAGGATGATATTTATTTTTTGCAGTGCATACTACATTTAATACCACGATTTTATGAATTTAAGACTTTTGGCTCCAATGTAAGGCCTTCATTCATGGAAGAGCAAATTCAGACTTTTTAAGATGTGCAGAAACCCTAAGGATTTTCCACAAAAGTCATTCATAACTGATTATGCCCATTTATTCTCTGACATGATGTGGAATACATCATTTGATCCTCTATTGATCAGTCAATATATTTCAATACTGTCCAAATCATTAACAGCCATTAAAAGAGCAATAAAACATGCACTTACTGCACTCTTATGAAGAGGAGATTAAAGTAATGTAACTGATTACATTTCATTACTTTTCCAAATTTCTAATGTTTCAACTGTTTCAACAATTTTCAACATGTAAAGCAGGCCTGTTACATGTTAACCTTACAATATTACTCAACGCTGATTACTGTCTCTTGCAAAATCCTTCATCACTTGAATTAAGATCATAATCATTTCATTTTAAAGCACAGCCACCACAAAATCAGACTTTAGCACTTCGCTTTACTTTGAGGTCATTCTGAGGTTAAATACAGGTTTAAAACCATAACAAGAAATAGTTTGATAGCTATGATACTGATTTTGAAATCAAATCTAACAATGCCTTGGAAAAACAGTTAATCTACAAAAATAAAGCATATACATAAAACCAAATAGGAAATAAAACAGTTATGGTATAAGCATGTGTCCTATTCTGTGTCCTAAACTCCTGAAACATTAGTGTGTGTGTGTGTGTGTGTGTGTGTGTGTGAAAATATTCAGATGTAAGCCCCTTTGTAATCGTTAACATTTTCATAAGTAACTGTAATTAACTTGCACACTTTTTCTCAGTAACTGTAACTTACTACAGTTACATTTCAATTAAATTACATGATTTAGTTACATGTAACTAGTTACTCCCAACACTGTTTGCCACTTCACTTCAAGGTCACTTCAGATTGAGCAGTCTTTCGTAATGTGCTTCTGAATGATGCACTGCTTCGACTAAATAATCAGCCCAAGCTAATGGAGTAAAGTGGCTCGTGATGTCAGTACCTGTTGAGAAAATGAGGACGGTGTTGTTCCAGAGCCCTGAGTCCTGCAGCGCTTGGCTGATGTTCCCCACCGCCTCGTCCATGGCCGACACCATCCCCGCGTACGTCCGCCGGTGATCGTCCTTGATGAAGCTGTAGGGGGCGACGTAGCGCTCGGGGACCTGTATGGGGCCGTGAACCGCCTGCAGCGCCACGTACAGAAACAACGGCTGCAACACCAGAGAAACCGTCAAAAACCAGCAGAGACCTGAGAAAACGCATTCAGAAAGCCAGCGACACGTCGCATGTGAGGGTCTGTCTCTCACCGAGAAGTAAATTTCCTGATCATTTACTCACCCCCAGATGTTCATGTCTTTCTTTTTTTCAGTTGCAAAGATATTACTTTTTTGAGGATTTTTCTCCATATAGTGGACTTCAATGGTGGCCAACGATTTGAGCGTCAAAATACAGTTTCAGTGCAGCTTTAAAGAGCTCTACACGATCCCAGCCGAGGAATAAGGGTCTTATCTAGTGAAACCATCGCTCATTTTCTGAAAATAAATTTTTTATCTGCACAAAAGCAGTCATAAGCAGCACAGGTATATTTGTAGCAATAGCCAACAATACATTGTATGGGTCAAAATTATACATTTTTCTTTTATGCCAAAAATCATTAGGATATTAAGTTAAGATCATGTTCCATGAAGATATTTAGTAAATTTCCTACCGTAAATATATCAAAACTTCATTTTTGTTTAGTAATATGCATTGCTAAGAACTTCATTTGAACAACTTTAAAGGAGATTTTCTCAATATTTAGATTTTTTTGCTCCCTCAGATTCCAGATTTTCAAATAGTTGTATCTCAGCCAAATATCGTCCGATCCTAACAAACTATACATCAAGTACAAATACGAAGAACTAACCACGCGTGATCCTTCCAACAGGATTACGTAATGTGTGAAGACCCTTATTCCTCGGCTGGGGTCGTGTAGAGCTCTTTAAAGCTGCACTGAAACTGCATTTTGACGCTCAAATCGTTGGCCACCATTGAAGTCCACTATATGGAGAAAAATCCTCAAATGTTTTCCTCAAAAAACGTAATTTCTTTGCGACTGAAGAAAGAAAGTCTTGGATGACACGGTGGCCAGTAAATTATCAGGAAATCTTTATTCTGGAAGTGAACTTATCCTTTAAGATGGTAATTATGAATCATGAAATCAGAGATGCGTGTGTTTCTTTGCCTCTTTTGATATTCCTTCTTCTAGTTTATTTTTCATCTCTGTTTCTGGACAGGATGAATTTCACATTTCCGACAGTCGATGCTGATGTACGTTTTCCTAACGCCTCATCAAAGCCTGCGCTACAGATTCTTCTGAGCAGAACACTGAGTGATTGGATTAATATTGTTATAGTTTTAGGTCTAATGTTTATCAACGGCAGATTTTACCATCTATTGCCGTCAAATGATCTATAATCACTGCCGCCACACCTGCTACAGATTTTATTTGACAGTTTTGCAAGCAGTGTTATTTCAGTATCGTTATTTATTAATATTTTTATTTTCATGTTTTATTCTCATTTTAATTTCAGTTCAAGTTTTAGTAATTTATTAGTTGTGTTTTTGTCATTTTATTTTTAAATATATTCATATTATATTTTATTATATTTTTGTTCACTTTCATTTCAGTTTTAGTTATTTTATTACATTAAATGAAAATTTTGCCTTGGCAAAGGTTTTTTTATATTTCATTTTCAGGTTTTTTTTTTATATATTTCATCAAATTAAAATGTTGCCTTGTCAGCAAGCTAAAATAAGGTAAGTTGAAGGTTTTTTTATATTTTATTTTATTTAAGTTAACATTTATTTTACTTTAAGAAACGGATATGTTTTTAATGGTTTTAGTTTTAGTCAACAATAATAACCCTGGTTGCAAGCAGCCTAGTAAATCATGTGCACCACTATGACTTATCCAGGACTAAGATGGAATGAAGATAGTCTGCTAAAAAGTGTTAAAATGTTATCTCAATAGCTCAAGGGGTCTGTACATATTCAAATAAAACAATAATAAAATATAAATTTTCTGTTGGTATGTACAGGTGAAGCCCTTCTGTTCGGAGAGTCGCGTGAGTCAGAGAGCAGTGTGTTTGTGTTGGTGTGTATCAGACGAGCGCTGTACTTTCTCAGGTGTGTGTCGTGTGATGATGTCCGTGGCTCTCTGCGTGAAGAGTTCAGTGGAGTATTGTCCGGTGTAGTTATCAGCCACATCCTCGCCGTCACGCAGGTCCAGAGCGCAGCGCGTCACGTTCAGAGGAGCGATAAAACTACATCTGTGATGAGTGAAGTAATCCTCTGAACCCGTCAGGTAACCTGCACACACACACACACACATACACACACACGTTTGTTTCTGTGAATTGTGGGGACTTTCCATAGATTCCTATTACTTTTATACTGACCAAACTATATTTTCTATCCCCAAGTCCAGCATTTCCCAATCCCAGTCCTCGCAAGTTACTGGCAAGTAAACTAAACAATTTACTAGCCAATGGCAATTCAATAGCCAAGGTGTCCGTAGAGTGTTGCACACACACACACACACACACACACACACACACACACACACACACACACACACGATCCAGGTCATGAGGAATATGAAGCATCTGTTCCTGGTTGACTCGTGACTCTGAAGTCACTCACCGAAGAAGCTGTGGAATCCTCTGTGTGTGAGCATTCACACACACACACACACACACACATATGTTTACTTAGCTATCTAAAATGGGGACATTCCATAGGTGTAATGGTTTTTACACACACACACACACACACACACACACACACTCACTCACTCACTCACACTCACTCACTCACACACTCACTCACTCACTCACACACACACACACACACTCACTCACACACTCACACACACACACACACTCACTCACACACACACACTCACACACACACTCACACACACACACACACACACACACACACACTCACTCACTCACACACACACTCACACACTCACACACACACACACACACACACACACTCACTCACTCACTCACTCACTCACACACACTCACCGAAGTAGCTTTGGAATCCTCTGTGTGTGAGCAGACATTCACACACACACACACACACACACACTCACTCACTCACACACACACACACACACACTCACTCACTCACACACTCACTCACTCACTCACTCACTCACACACACACTCACCGAAGTAGCTTTGGAATCCTCTGTGTGTGGGCAGACAGTCTTTTCTAAACATGCCCAGGTGCCACTTGCCCACCATGTGTGTGTGATAGCCAGCGTCCAGCAGCAGCTCCGGCAGCAGCGTCTCGTTCAGAGGAACACAGTACGGCTGACACGGCCAGATGATCTGGTGCTGCAGACCCATGTGAATCTGACACACACACACACACACAGAACACGCTTACACAACACACACTGATCACATATACCACAGTAATGCAGCAGCAGGTTACTCTGGTACAGCGCTGGCCAAAATGATTAGAGCTCTAGTACAGGTGCATCTCAATAAATTAGAATGTCGTGAAAAAGTTCATTTTTTTCTTGCAAGTTATTTTAAAAAGTGAAGCTTTCATATATTTTAGATTCATTGCATGTAAAGTAAAACATTTCAAAAGTTTTTTTGGTTTTAATTTTGATGATTAGAGCTTACAGCTCATGAAAGTCAAAAATCAGTATCTCAAAATATTAGAATATTTACATTTGAGTTTCAATAAATGACCATCCCTACAGTATAAATTCTGGGTATCTCTTGTTCTTTGAAACCACAATAATGGGGAAGACTGCTGACTTGGCAATGATCCAGAGGACGAACATTGACGCCCTCCACAAAGAGAGTAAGTCACAGAGGGTCATTACTGAAAGGTGTGGCTGTTTACAGAGTGCTGTATCAAAGCATATTAAATGCAAAGTTGACTGGAAGGATGAATTTGGGTAGGAAAAGGTGCACAAGCAACAGGGATGACCGCAAGCTTGAGAATACAGTCAAGCAAAGCCGATTCAAACACTTGTGAGAGCTTCACAAGGAGAGAACTGAAGCTGGAGTCAGTGCATCAAGAGTCACCACGCTCAGACGTCTTCAGGAAAAGGGCTACCAAGCCACTTCTGAACCAGAGACAACGTCAGAAGCATCTTAACTGGGCTGTGGAGAAAAAGAACTGCACTGTTGCTCAGTGGTCCAAAGTCCTCTTTTCAGATGAAAGTAAATTTTACATTTCATTTGGAAATCAAGGTCCCAGAGTCTGAAGGAAGAGTGGAGAGGCACAGAATCCATGTTGCTTGAAGTCCAGTGTGAAGTTTCCACAGTCAGTGATGATTTGGGCTGCCATGTCATCTGCTGGTGTTGGTCCACTGTGTTTTCTGAAGTCCACAGTCAACGCAGCCATCTACCAGGAGATTTTAGAGCACTTCATGCTTCCTTCTGTTGACTTTATGGAGATGCTGATTTCATTTTCCAGCAGGACTTGGCACCTGCCCACACTGCCAAAGGTACCAAAAGCTGGTTCAATGACCATAGTGTTACTGTGCTTGATTGGCCAGCAAACTCGCCTGACCTGAACCCCAGAGAGAATCTCAAGAGGAAGATGAGAGACACCAGACCCAACAATGCAGAAGAGCTGAAGGCCACTATCAGAGCAACCTGGGCTCTCATAACACCTGAGCAGTGCCACAGACTGATCACCTCCATGCCACGCCGCATTGCTGCAGTAATTCAGGCAAAAGGAGCCACAACTAAGTATTGAGTACATATACAGTAAATGAACATACTTTCCAGAAGGCCAACAATTCACTAAAAATGTTTTTTTTATTGGTCTTATGAAGTATTGTAATTTGTTGAGAGTGAATTGGTGGGTTTTTGTTAAATGTGAGCCAAAATCATCACAATTAAAAGAACCAAAGACTTAAACTGCTTCAGTCTGTGTGCATTGAGTTTCACAATTTGAGTTGAATTACTGAAATAAATGAACTTTTCCACGACATTCTAATTTATTGAGATGCACCTGTATTATCAGAAGCTAATAATGGTTTTAAGTCAGTTATTTCTATCTTTTGCTGTAGTGTGTCAGGAGGAAATATCAGTGTTTGCCATTAATTGTAATAATCCAGTGATATTTGTCTGATCTGATCATCATCAGTCTGTCTGGAGTGACATGAAGAACCAGAACAAACTGAGACTAAATCCAGAAGAACTGTGTCTCAAGACGCTTCAAGAAACCTCCTGCAGAGCTACAGTGCTGTTAAACGTTTTAGTCACTTGTGTAAAAATGCTGTAAAATGAGGATGCTGTCAAAAATAATGTCATTAATAGATTTTCTTGATTAATTAACTTCTATGAACTAAACTAAATCAACATGTGTTGTGAGCATGCTTTGTGTTTAAAGCAGGTTTTGTCCTCGCTGCACTCGAGCAGAGTTTCTCAGGAGCTTTGACACGGTAATCATGCATATTTTTAGGTAATTGATGAAAAAATGAAATGCATTAGTAAAGACAATGTTTACAGAAGTTATAGCAATTTTATTCCAATTTAATTGTAATTTCGGCCCTTTTTGACAACCAAATCAAATTCAGGAAAATTAATTTAATCTGGCATATTCAATTCGGTTCAATTTCAATTGAATTTCAGTAATCACTGTACTATGGTACTGCCACAGTCTTACTGTACTCTTTTCAGTAATACCATGATATTACCATGGCACATGTCCCAAAATCATGGTAATACTATGGTATATTTGAACAAATATTGAATATTGTACAAGGGTCGTCTAATAAATACTTGAATGATTAATTTATTAATATGAATATGCATGAATATGGCCAATATGAACACGGTGTTCAACAGTACCATGGTAAATGCACACATAAACATGGTACCATGCATGTTTACAGGTATTCATACTTAAATATATGCACTAGTAAAAACTACTTACACAAGTTATAGAACACTATATTAGTTCTACTTCCTTAAACTCAAACCTTGTGTCTGAAACTATAGATCAAATACAGGAACTGAATTCAGTTTGACATTTTCATTTCTGAACACTGACACCAACACTGTACTTACTGTAGTCTACTTTAGAGAATACCATGGTATTACCATGGCACATATTCCAAAAACACGGTAGTACTATGGACAAGTATTAGAAAAGCCTGATTGTACAACCACAGGGTTGTGTAAATACATGCATAAATATTCATATCAATATGCATGAATATGGTAATAACAGTACCATGGTAAATGCACACATAAACGCATTGCGATAGAGGCTATTTACATTAAGTGAAAAACAGCAGTATTTTTTTAGTGATATGCTATTTATACTATGTTAAAAAAGCAGGATATTCTGCTAATTACTTATTGCAAATAGTGGCAAATATCTGCACCTCAGCATTGTAATGCATTATAAAACAGTATGCAATAATAACTTATTGAGTGTAAAATTATTTTTTGAATTCAAATTATTAAATGGATGCCACCTTATTGGGACAAAAGCCCTCGCTATACACCTACCCTAACCCTACCCGATACTTTATTTTTAACGTTTTGATTATTTCCTTCATTGGTACCATGCATGTTTATAGGTAATTCATGAATATGCACTAGTAAAAACTAGTTTGCAGAAGTTATATGAACTTCATTGCATTTGAATTCTACTTCCTTAAATTCAAACCTGGTGTCTGACACCACAGATCCCATGCAGGAACTGAATTCGGTTTGATGCCACAGTATTAGCGCAGTATTTACTGTAGAGTACTGTAGGGAATCCCCTGGTATAGCACAGATTTATGGTTCTGACCTGGTAGCCGGTCATCAGCTGGCTCTGGGACTGTACTGTACTGTACTGTACTGTAGTGTAGTGTAGGTTACTGTAGACAGTGCACTGACCTGGTAGCGGCCGGTCATCAGCTGGCTCCGGGACGGAGAGCACAGCGGCTGGACGTAGTAGTTCTCCAGCCGAACCCCGAGCTCGGACAGCCGGTCCAGATGAGGAGTCCGGATCTCAGAGCCGTGATAGCCCACATCATTCCAGCCAAAATCATCCGCCAGAATCAGCACGATATTCGGAGGTTTGGCGGCGACAGAAACGAGCAGAAAACACAGCGCACAGAGGTTCCTCATTCTGAGTCGGACCCGGAAGAACCGAGTCATCTGAACCGACTCCTGTCACGCACTGAAGTACAGCAGAACTCACTCAAACTGACACAAACATCACAACACCAATCAGCTCATGAATATTACTTTCTTTCAGTTTACGTTCTGTCAAGTGCTAGGGCTTGGTTCTGAATATTAATAAGTCATGTGACATCCCTCGTGAGGCTTCGGTCACGTAACGTCATTAATATTCATGAATCAAATTTCCCGTCTTTTAATTTTAGATTGTAACCTCCTGAGACCCAGAATTTTTTTGGTTTTGTTTGTTTTTAATGAAATTTCATTCATATGTTATGCTATATCCTCGGTAGAGGACACAGGACTCAATTTTCTAAAAATAAAAAATAAATAAAAATGCATGAATGAGCATGCATAGGCAAAACAAGTGATTTTTTTTTTTTTAAATCACTAATACATCTTTAGGTTTCAGGATTTTTTTACACCGAACTTTGAACAGTACAAAGATTCTGAACTATGTTATAACAGAGTGATTTGATATACCATTTTTCTTTATGCAAATTGTGTGTAAAATGGCCATAAACGGGTTTTCCCGTTATACACAATGTATCTATAAACTGTATCTAATTTGCATATTAATGTGTGTTTGGGGCAACATGTAATGAAAAAAGAAGTGTAATAATGTGAGTAATAATTGACAAGATTTTCATAATAATATATAATATTTCACAGGAATGTTCCCCTGCATTCATTTGCTGTGTCTGTCAAAACGCGTAATAAACATGCTTTTAGTCCTGGTGTCCTCAACTGAGGACATGAATGTATGTTGATTTGCAACCCCATAATATTTTCCTGAGATGTTGATTTATGACAAACGGTTTAAAAATGAGTAAAATTTAAATGATAATTACAAAATATATATTTCAATTATAAAATCATATTTCCATAAAAGTGATCACTAAATTAACATCAGCCATGTTTGAAGACCAAGCAGAGGGTAACAGTGGAACATCCAATCATTTGGTCTCTGAAGAGCCTTTACAGGACATCCGTCAACATATAAATAAGAAGCTACACTTTTAAAACTTTTACTTGTATGATGAAACCCGTCAGAGCGGAGAAAGTGTGTTTATTCACAATGAAAACATACAGTACAGAGATACAGGAATAATCAGAGGTCATCGTTATATAATTCTACTGGAATCTGTAATACTGAGATTGTGCTTTATTAGGGTTCTTCTCTGTAAGACTCGTCAGTTAATCTGATCCCTCACAACACGACTGTGAGAATTCACAGAATCCGGACATGAAAGACACGATGTTTAAGCAGCAAATCATCACAGTTTTCAGTTTAAAAGATTTTTAACACCGACTTTAAAAATTACAACCTTCACATTTCCATATTCTCTGCAACACATTTATTAAGCTGAGATTTGAGTGTGTTTGATGAAACTGATCGAGCTCACGACGGTCAGAGGCTCCGGTTCTTCTTCTGCAGGCGGGTTCTGGCGGGTTCTGTGAGGACCAGCGGCTCCTGAGTGACCGTGGCCGGGTATTTCTGACCCAGAAGCTCCACGTCCAGCTTCTGACCGGCGTGAGTGAGGTGCAGGGGCAGGTAAGCGAAGGCCAGGCTCTGCTGTGTGCTGTAGCTGTACGCTCCTGACGTCGTGTTCCCCACCACCTCCACACAACCCCACAAACAGAACAAATACATTTGATTATTTTAGAAATTTGATTTTTATTATTATTTTTTTATATAGTAATCATAAAAATGGTTCATAAAAAATTTAAAAGAATAAAAATTAAAATTGAAGAAAATAATAAATTAGTTCAAATGAAATCCGGGGATTCATTGAGAAAAGTGACACTAAATTAAAGGACAAGAGGTGATCACATGTGTGACCCTGGAGCACAAAACCAGTCATAAGGGGCCGTTTTAAAAAAAAAAAGCATACAACTATTTGAAAATCTGGAATCTGAGGGTGCAAAAAAAAAAAAATCTAAATATTTAAAGTCGCCTTTAAAGTTGTCTTAGCAATGCATATTAATAATCAAAAGGTTTACGGTAGGAAATTTACTAAATATCTTCATGGAACATGATCTTTATTAATATCCTAATGATTTTTGGCATAAAAGAGAAAAATGGATAATTTTTCCACCATGGAAAAAAAGTCTATTTAACCTCCCACAATTTGGGCTTCTTTTTTCTGAAGCAGTTCTGAGAAACAAAAGTCAGAACTGCAAAATATAAACTTATAATTGTGAGATAAAAACTAAAAATCAGAATTGCAAGATGTAAACTCACAATTTTGAGAAAACATCAGAATAGTGAGAATTGTGACAAGCGGCTTGGCAAAGGAATAAAAATAAAAAAAACGTAATTGATAAATAATAAACATAACTTTTTATCTCACAATTCTGACTCTTTTCTTGCAATTACAAGTTTATTTCTCACAATTCTGAGATTCTATCTTGCTATTCTGAATTCAGAGTTAAGTGGAAAAAGTCTGAATTATGAGATATAAACTGGAATTGTAAGACATTTTTTTAATGTTTTATTCAGTCGGAAACAAGCTTCCATCAGAAACAGAAGTCACTCTGGATGAGCTGATGACTCGTTTCTTTCGTTACACACAGCGAAACTCATGATGATCTTTCACACACAACCCATTGTGTTGTGTTAGCTTCACCTCTCCGTTGTGTGTGTGTGTGTGTGTGTGTGTGTTAGCTTCACCTCTCCGTTGTACCAGACGGTCTCGTTTCCCTCCGGGTCGATGTCGTCTGTGTGCAGCGTGAGGAACGCCAGCCGCCGGCTCAAACCCTGAGCCCTGATCTCCAGCAGCGCCTGTTTACCGATGAACTCTGCAGGCTGCCAGAGAGAGAGAGAGAGAGAGAGAGAGAGCGCTCCAAACCACTAACAACATCTCACTTACTCTCACACACACACACACACACACACACACACACACACACACACACACACACACACACACACACACACACACACACACACACTCACACACACACACACACACACACACACACACACACACACACACACACACACACACACACACACACACACACACACACACACACACACACACACACACACACACACACACACACACACACACACACACACACACACACACACACACACACACACACACACACACACACTCACACACACACACACACACACACACACACACACACACACACACACACACACACACACACACACACACACACACACACACACACACACACACACACACACACACACACACACACACACACTCACACACACACTCACACACACACACACACACACACACACACACACACACACACACACACACACACACACACACACACACAGACACACACACAAACACACACACACACACACTGCTGCTGTTTATTATTACCTTATTGAATTTGATGAAATAGTCCAAACCGGCTTCTAAAGGATTCGTGTCGCAGTTCATCTGAAAACAAAAGACAAAATCTTGAGATAAGATGACTGTTGTGTGTGTTTTTATTAGTGTGTGTCTGTTTGTGTGTGTGTGTGTAGTACCTCAGCTCCCCAGGCTCTGAAGCCCTTCTCCAGTCTCAGTGAGCTCATGGCGTATGTGCCGAAATTATCGATGTTCTCGTCTCGTCCCGCCTCCATCAGCGCCTCATACACCGCCGACATCTTCTGCATGTCCATATAGAGCTCCCAACCCAACTCACCTACACACACACAAACACACACACACACACACACACACACACACACAAGGTTATGAGGACAGCTGCTCATCTGCATGTGTCTTGTTGATTAGCATGATTAGCGTGACTAGCGTGTAGCGGTCACCTGTGTAGGATATGCGGATGGCGCGGAGGGGAACGCCGGCGAGCTGCATGGATCTGCAGTGCAGGAATCTGAAGGCCGTGTCACTCATGTCTTCATCCGTCAGCTTCTGAAGAACCACGCGTGACTTCGGCCCGGCGACGCCCAGAACCCCGACCTCATCCGTCACGTTACACACACTCACAGCGTACCCTCCGTCACACACCTCACGCTCGATCCACCTGAGACACACACAAACACACAGCAGCTGCAGTTAATGCAGGGAATGAGAGATGCTTGCATTAAACTTATGGCCGTGGTGTTACAGTTCAGTTATTTTCAGCTGCTTGCACACATTTTCAAAACTTTGCCTCTTTTTTTCAAAACTTCACACACAAATCCAAGAATTACACATAAAATGCAAAACGCCTCACTTATCTCTTGCAAAATGAAGCACTGCATTCAAACTATCACAAACACATCTCAAAAGCACACATTTGCAAACACCTTTGCCATAATATTAATTCCTGTTAGATTTGTGTGTGTTACAGAGAGAACTGTGTGTTGTGTTTTACAAAAAGTGTTTTCTGAAATTGAAAACTGAGTCAAAGGCTGAGAATCAGTGTCTGGTTTTGCAGATTTGGTGTGTGTTTCTGCTGTTTGAGTGACAGCTTTAACTGTGTGACAAGGAAAGATTGTGTGTAAGCAGCTGAAATAAACTGTAATGGAAGGTGATGCGGTGTCTGAGGCAGCTGCGAATGTGTTGTAGCTGGTTTAGAGATGTTTTCACACATGACCCGATGAATCATTCGTGTCTGGAGCTTTAACTTTAACAGGCTTCAGCTCGTCACTAGTGCTGCAGGTCAATTCACTTTCCTCCAGAAGGGGGCGCCGTGTGTGTGTGTGTGTGTGTGTGTTTGGAGGGGGGGCAGTGTGCTGTTTCCTGATTGGATGAGACAAGGGGCAGAAACCAGACAGCTGTGTTACTGAGACACACACACACACTCCAGATATTCTCACATTACACACACTGGCTCCTTCAGCTCTAGACTGTAGTAATAGTTACTGATTGAGTGTGTGTGTGTGTGTGTGTGTGTGTGAGAGACGCACCGCAGATCATGCAGCTCTGATCCGGAGCCTGTGATGAGCAGAAACTCTCCAGGTGCAGTCTGGGTAACCGTGACCTCAGCATAGACACGCCCCCGTGGGGTCAACATGTGACTGATGTTGGTTTGACCCACCTGAGAAACATTAGATCATCATGATTCAATCAGCATGAATAGCTCCTGACCCTAACCTTCAGAACTAAGTGCTTCACCCAAACCCTTACCCTAAACCTACCCTTTACCCAATTATAACCTGACCCCTGAAACCAAGTCTTGACCCTCAAACAGGCCTTTAAAGGGGTCCCAGAAAGTGAGGACCGGCCAAAATGTCCTCACTTTACTCCGATGATCTAAAAGTCAAAACCAGCACTCAAAGATAGCTGTACAAGTGCACACACACACACACACACACGCGCACACGCGCACACACACACACACACGCACACACACACACACGCACGCACACACACACACACACACGCACACACACACACTTGTTTCACTATCCTTGTGGGGACATTCATAGGCGTAATGGTTGTTATACTGTACTTACTGTATGTGCTATTGCCCTACACCAACCCTACACCTAAACCTACCCCTTACAGGAGACTTTCTGCTATTTCAGATTTTCAATACACTCCATTCTGTGTGATTTATTAGCTTGTTTACCCGTGGAGACCTCAATTTAGGTCCCCACCGTGACACGAGTCCCCATGAGTCTGTGTGTATTCAGGTTTAAGTCCCCACCTGAATAGAAAAACAAGTGCACACACACACACACACACACCTCTGGTCCAGATCATCAGACTGTCTGTAATATTTCACTAAATCATACAGCTGTAGCTCACACAGTGGTTTCTCTCACCTTTGGCAGTGTGTTGGCGAACAGCCGGTCAAGCAGCCGGTGTGAATCTTCTCCTTTCACAGTGAACTTCCCAAAAGGTGAAAGGTCAATCACACCCACGCCGTCCATCACCAGTTTACACTCGCGGCCGACCGGCCCGAACCAGTTAGTCCTTCTGAAGCTGGGTCTGCATACAGGACCCGAAAGAGACACGCACTCACAATCCTCCAATCAGAGCAGCACATTTCACTTCATTATAGCATGATTTACACTAATGTAAAACATTTGGGGTCAGTAAGATTTATTATTTTTTAAAGAAATTATTAGTTTTATTCATCAAAGACGGTTTAAATTGATCAAAAGTGTCAGCATAGAGACGTATAATGTAGCAAAATATTCCTATTTCAAGTAAATGCTGTTCTTTTGAACTTTCTATTCATCTGTGAATCCTGAAAAATAAAATTCATCACAGTTTCCACAAAAATATTAAGCAGCACAACTGTTTTCAACATTGATAATAATAATAAATGTTTCTTGATCAGCAAATCAGCATATTAGAATGATTTCTGAAGATCATGTGACACTGAAGACTGCAGTAATGATGCTGAAAATACAGCTGCATCACAGAAATACATTACAGTTTAACACATATTCACATAGAAAACAGCTGTTTTAAGTAAGGAACAATTGACTCCGGGCCGTTGAATTATTAGAAAAATAATGCAGCTAATAACTAAGTTATTAGAGAGAGAGATGATTTCTCTCGGAGTCTGTCTCAGTGTTCTGCATCAGTGTCTCTACTAACAGTTAAGTTCATTTTCTTCACGAACAGCGTTGTTACCTCACTGATAAAATCATCAGAGTACCACGTTTATTATGTTTCCATTAGTGCGTTTTACTGTATTTTTGATCAAATAAATGCAGCTTTGGTGAGCAGAAGTCTTCTTTTAGAAACATTATAAATCTTACCGACCACAAACGTTTAAGCGTGTTCATCTCATCTGCTTCATTAGTGAATGATTTCTGATATCAGCTGCAGATCTCACTTGTATCCGGAGTCGTCTCCGGGTTTGTGGAAGTAATGCGGCTGCTCCCATCCTGCGTGGAAACCCATAGAGCATCTGTCCTTCAGCAGCTCATAGACGCCGCTGACCCGGTCAGTTGGGCGACCCGCGAAGCGCTCCTCCTTCGGGTAACCCACTGAAACCAATCAGAGCGCAGAGATCGTCCACATCACTCTCGCGCAGAGGTCACCTTAACCAAACATTTTCAGTGATGGAAAAATCTGAAGGCTCTTTGACAGATTACACTGAGGGTGTTATATCTATTGTAATTTATAACTGTAATTCCCAGCTCTGTCCAGTTGGTGGCAGCAGAGGACCATCAGCTCCAGAACAAAAATAGACTTTTGCTATGTGTTTGATTACGCACAGGACTGCGCTGCCGCTTCGCTTGATCTGAGGCGTCTGCAGCGATTTGTCACGACACATTAAAGGTGGGGTATGTATTTTTTCAAAAACAAAAACTTTAGAAAACTGAGTCTGGCCAGTACCAAAACAAACTTGTAGCCAATCAGCAGTAAGGGGCGTGTCCACTCATGATGTGAGGAGAGAGCGCTTATCAGTGCACATGACGGACCGAGCCGAGCGACGACAGAAAGATAGAGATGGCAGATAAAAGTATTAGGGGCGAGACCCTTTTGGGGTAGGGGCGTGTTTGTTTTGGTGATTTGAAATATCCACAATGGCTACCAGAAATCACTTACCCCACCTTTAAAGAGTGCCAAAATGGTATTTATTGCTTGAATTTCCTAATAAAATGGACATAATTTGAAATCTGAGACTTTGTTTCATATCAAAAGTAACAACACACAAAGCTTAGCCTATTGGAATTTACTGGATGGAGGCGCACTATACGTACGGTTTACACATCAACTGAAAACAGCATCGATTGGGATGTAAGAATCAATATTGGTTCTAAAAATAAGAATCTATTAGCACAGTCTCTGTTCATCAGTTCTCTTCATAAATAAATAAAGGCAGCAGCTATTTGCTGTAAGTGTAAATAGCCATAGATTCTATTTACACTATGTTAAAATAGCAGGATTTTCTGCTATTTATACTACTTATTGCAAATAGTGGCAATTATCTGCACCTCAGTGCTGTAGTACATTATAAAACAGTATGCAATAATAACGTATTGAGTGAAAATTATCATTTTAAAGTTATTAAATGGATGCCACATTTTTGGGATAATAAAGCCCTCCCTACACCTACCTGATACTTTATTTTCAACTTTTTGATTATTTCCTTCATTTTTATTGAAAATAAATGCCTTTCTGATGTGATACGAGATTTGAAAAAAGAGGGGAAAAAGTTCAAATTCGAACTCAGGTCGATCACGTCAAAGAGCTTTCGCTTTACCACCGACGCCACTGAAACTGATGGGCGGAGTTAGTGTAAAATCTGCCAACAAGGCGGGCCTTTCGCAAATACACACTCTGATAAATAAATGCATAAGCCTATATTCGTCCTGTAGGTTCATTATTAAAAATGAAAATGTGAAGAAAAATACAAGCAATTAAATGTTATTATAATTCAAAGATGAAAATTAAAATGACGGGTAAGAATAGATTATGACGGAATTTTTACGACCCTCTCCGCCAAAATGACGGACGGTGTTGAAGTGTAACGCAGCCTCTTCCTGTCACGTGACTCACCGACGTTGTTGAAGCCGTAGGACTCTCTGGCTTTGGCGCACAGATAGGGGACGCTGGTCCAGTGAGCGTAGCGGTTGGGGTCGCACTCGATCAGATCATACGGCGGCTCACCGCTCACGATCCAGTCGCTCAGAAACTTCCCCACTCCTCCAGAGTGAATGATACCGTACCTGTCAATCAAGCAATTATTTACATTTCATCTGTTAAAATATGAAATATGTGTGAATATACTGTATGTGTGTCTTCTATCATTTGTGTAATTATAATAACTATAATTAATAAATAATAAATTATGTATATACATTTTATAATTTGTATATATATTTATTATTAATTTTATAATCTAATTCTATAATCTGATTTTATTTATTTATTATTTATTTATTCTATAATCTGTATAATCATAACTTTAATTCTGTCATAAAGTATAATTCTGTCATCTTCATATATATATATTCTAAAATCGAATTCTATAATAAAATATAATCCTATAATTTGTACAGGTGTATTCTATAATCTGTTTAGTGATCACCACAGTATGTGGAATCAATTGTTTACATTTCATGTGTAAAAATATGAAATATGTGCATATTCTAAATATGAATATATATACTATAATTAACTATAATTAATACATAATAAATTATAATTCTATAGTCTGAATTGTATTCATTTATTTATAATCTCATAATAAACTCATAAATTCATAATAACTTTAGTTCTATAATCTTCATATATGTATTCTAAAATCGTCATAAATCGAATTCTATAATAAAATATAATCCTATAATTTGTACAGGTGTATTCTATAATCTGTTTAATTCTAATAATTATAATTCTATCATTGTACATATCTGTATTCTGTAATCAATCTGGACAATGCTTCGTTAATTCAGTGTTTCTGATTAAAAAGCAAAATAAAACATGTATGTTATTGTAGTCTTTATGAAGAAAAAAAAAGAAAATTTTTAAAGCACAAAAGTTCACATTGAGTTGTAGAACCAGCAATCAATCACAGTAATTGAACTGAACCATATTGATTTGAAACACAGTTATTGAACTGAATCACAGTTATTGTTAATTTATGTATAATCACTTTCTATTCTTAACTGTTTTAATTCATTTTAAATCAATTTAAAACATTTTAAAAGTTAGTAAATTCCTTGTTTTTATTGTTTATTATTTAATGATTATTTTAACTTTTATGTAAAGCACTTTGAATTACCAATGTGTATGAAATGTGCTATATAAATAACCTTGCCTTGCCTTATTGAACTGAATCAGTTATTGAAATAAATTAGTTATTGAACTGAATCAACATTGAACTGAATGCACTGTCTGTGTGTGTGTGTGTGTGTGTGTGTGTGTGTGTGTGTGTGTGTGTGTGTGTGTCTGTGTGTGTGTGTGTGTGTGTGTGTGTGTGTGTGTGTGTGTGTGTGTGTCTGTGTGTGTGTGTGTGTGTGTGTGTGTGTGTGTGTGTGTGTGTGTGTGTGTGTGTGTGTGTGTGTGTGTGTGTGTGTGTGTGTGTGTGTGTGTGTGTGTGTGTGTGTGTGTGTGTGTGTGTGTGTGTGTGTGTGTGTGTGTGTGTGTGTGTGTGTGTGTGTGTGTGTGTGTGTGTGTGTGTGTGTGTGTGTTCACCCGGCCGATGGCAGTCCAGTAGTTTCTGGCTCCCTGGTGCGGTCCGATCATGGGCAGCAGGTCAGGTGTGTATGTGATCGGTCCGGACACAATGTTGATGATGTCAGCGTTCTTCAGAACTGGCACCATCTCCATGGCCCTCTCCACATGATCCATGATCCGGTCCAGATCGGACTCAAACAGCTCCTTACCGAAACCTGCGACACACACCTGATGTATTTCTGACTAATCGATGCAGAATCGATTCATGGATGGATTCTGAGATCTTCCGAATGCATCGCGACTCTCTCTGGAATCGATTCTGAGCTTATATTTTAACAGCAGATGGCGCTCTGCTCTAGTGTTTATCCGCACACTCAAACGCTGATGAAGAAGAGCGCTGAAGAGCACTTGTGTGTTCGGCTGAGGCTGTAATCTCACCTCGGCTCAGAATGCTTTTACGACGCCAGATTAATGTAAACACAGCCCACTGTGAACACCCTTGTGATTCGCTTCAACCTTTACGAATCTTATGAATGATTATTTTAGGTTCAAGTGTGTGTAAAGGAACTGTAAACAAGCAGAGTACAGCTGATTCTGGAGCATGCAGCGCCACCTGCTGTTCAAAACTAAGCTCAGAATCGATTCATTTCTTGATTCACGATGCATCGATTTATTTTCCCAGCTCTATTTCTGACTGTTCTGTGATCTGCTCTCTGTGATCGTGTGCTGACCAGTGTTGCCAACTGCTTTCAATTGAAAGTAGCTAAAACTGGTAGCTAAATGTCACTAGATGACATCACAATGGCAAATTCACTGATCTACATAAAGATGAATATAGATCAGTGGGCAAGATGAGAACTTAGATAAGGTTTGTCCAAGATTTGCTATATTTGCCCCTAAACTTTTGAAAAAAGTCTCAAAAGGGGTGGGGAAGTCGCTAAGTCTAGTTACAAAATTGCTAAATTGGCAACACTGGTGCTGACCTGGAGGAACTCCGTCTCTGATCCACGAGTCCTGCAGCTTCATCTTCTCCTCCTTCTCGTAGGGTCCGAACAGCAGGCCGTCTCGCTCCTGACGCAGGTAATACGAGCCCTCCAGATCCCGGATCACCGGAAGCTCCGTCTCCAGCGCCTTCACCTCGGGAACCGTCGCCGTGACGACGTACTGGTGATGCACTGGGATGGTGGGGTGCTGGAACCCGATCATTTGACCCAGTTCACGTGCCCAGAACCCTGAGATCAAGACAAATACACAGCGCTTTACATATCATATATCACTGCTGAGTCCAAACAGCTGATAAAAACATCACAATAATCCACAGCACTCCAGTCCATCAGTTAACATCTGGAGAAGACAAAAGCTGAAACATCCAGCATCAAGACGCCCATAATCCATAATAACTCTTCCTCCAGTGAAGAAGTGCATCTGCTGTTGTCTCTCATCAAAATCCAGCCACATATTTGTTTAGAGCTGTTTTTGCTTGATCTGCAGATTTCTCTCCTGATTCAGACCAGAACACTTGTTCACTGGAGGAAGCGTTATTATGGATTATGGACTCAATGTATTTGAGTTAAAAACGTCTTAATGCTGGATGTGTTTCAGCTTTTGTCTTCTCCAGATGTTAACTGATGGACTGGAGTGGTGTGTATTATTGTGATGTTTTTATCAGACTCTCATTCTGACGGCACCCATTCACTGCAGAGCATCCATTGCTGAGACACTGATGCAGAGACACATTTCTACAAATTTGATGAAGAAACAAACTCATCTACATCTCGGATGGCCCAAAGGTGAGCATATTTACAGCAGATTTTCTTTTTTGAGTGAACTGTTCCTTTAAGAAGAACCCCTGAGCAAAGGAGACACACAAACACTGCAGATGTCCTGAAATAATCACACAGAACATGATCCATCAGTCTGAAATAACCTCCAGCAGCCCAACACACACACACACACTCACACACACACACACACACACAAACACTGAGCTAATGATATTTTCTAACCCCAACACTAAACATAACCCTCACAGAACACCTTTTGCATTTTGACATTTTTAATAAAGCATTGTTTAGTGTGTTCATTTCGTCTGTTGAATTAAGCTGTCTGTGTGTGTGTGTGTGTGTGTGTGTGTGTGTGAGTGT
Organism: Onychostoma macrolepis; assembly: GCF_012432095.1. Lineage (NCBI taxonomy): Eukaryota > Metazoa > Chordata > Actinopteri > Cypriniformes > Cyprinidae > Onychostoma > Onychostoma macrolepis. The sequence goes on from NC_081175.1 coordinate 30,933,100, forward strand.
GAGTATGTGTGAGTGTGTGTGAGTGTGTGTGTGTGTGTGTGTGTGTGTGTGTGTGTGTGAGTGTGAGTGTGTGAGTGTGAGTGTGAGTGAGTGAGTGAGTGTGTGTGTGTGTGTGTGTGTGTGTGTGCCTACTTAAATTTGTACCCAAAAGTGAGCTAAACCTGACAAAATCTCCAAAAACCTCCCTTTGGGGACGTCCTCATTTGTAAAACCAGTTTAAAAATAAAGTAAACAAAGGTTTTTTGAAATTGTAAAAATGCAGAAAGTCTCCTGTAAGGTTTAGGTTTAGGTGTAGGGTTGGTGTAGGGCAATAGAATATACGGTTTGTACAGTATAAAAACCATTACGCCTATGAAATGCCCCCGTTTAGATAGCTAAGTAAACATGTGTGTGTGTGTGTGTGTGTGTGTGTGAGTGATCAGAACTAGTTCAGCCAGAGCAACAAACACACAATCTCGAACATCTGTAGCGCTGTGAGATGTCGTCTGATTGGTGGAGGTGTTTTTTCAGGCACCAATCACGGCTCACGGTGAGTTTGTGGGTCGGTAGGGTTCAGAGTAACTGGATCCTCCTGCAAGCATTCTGTGAGCTCTGACCTTTGACCTCCTGGTGTGTTCGACTGATTCCAGACCTGCGGCTTTGGCCCGACAGAACCTGGTGACGTCATCGCTGAAGCCTGAGTGTGAGTTCCCTTCATAAACATCATGCTACAGAAATGATACTAAGAGAGACGATAAACCGCAACCTCCATCTAAACATGTTAAAACAGGATTCATTGACTTAAAAACGAGATATAAAGACTTCATCTCAGAGACCGTCTCTTCAATAACAGTCTTTTATTCTCCAACGGCAAAATGTTCTTGTTTTGCATGTAAAACAGGTTTATTGATGATGTAAATTCATCGTTTACCGCCAAAACTGTTAAAAATGCTAACCTCAATGGATCACTGAAAAAACTTAATCAAACACAAGGAGTGAGACAAACGAACAGCTCATACTCTCTATTTCTCTGAATACAGCAAAATTGAACTGAATAGAATAGAACTGGATAGAATAGAATAGAATAGAATAGAATAGAATAGAATAGAATAGAATGGAATGGAATGGAATGGAATGGAATGGAATGGAATGGAATAGAATAGAATAGAATGGAATAGAATAGGACAGAGTAGAATAGAATAGAATAGAATAGAATAGAAAAACAGTATAGAACATAGAATAGTATAGAATAGAACCTATTGGCATTATATAGAACTGAATAAAATAGAATAATATAGAATAGACTATAAGTGAATAGATAACAGAATAGAACAGAATACTACAGAATAAAACAGAATAGAATAATTATAATATTAAAGAAATGTATAGAACAGAACAGAGTAGATCCTACTAGAATAGAATAGAAAAGAGTAGAATAGATTAGAACAGTGGAGAACAGAACAGAATAGTATAGAATAGAACCGATTAGCATAATATAGATTCAAATAAAATAGAACAAATTAGAACAATATAAAATAGACCATAAGCGAATAGATAACAGTAAAGAAAAGAATAGTAAAAGAATAGAATAGATTATAATATTAAAGAAAAGTATAAAACAGAATAGAATAGAACAGAACAGAATATAACAGAGTAGAGCCTACTAGAATTCAATAGAAAAGAGCAGAATAGATTAGAACAACAGTATAGAATAGTATAGAATAGAACCATTAGCATAATATAGAATAGAATAAAATAGAACAAATTAGGATAATATAGAATTGACTATACGTGAATAAATAATAGTATAGAATAGAATAGTACAGAATAAAACAGAATATAATAAATTATAATATTACAGAATAGAATAGAATAGAATAGAATATATCTGAGTCAGTCACTGAAGTTGGTGGCCTTGACAGACGTAACTGAAGTCAGAGTTTTGTTCGGTCAGCTTGAGGGAAAAAAGAAAAAGAAGAGTTCTGGTGAGAACTGGTTGAGCTGAGGCGTGTGAGAGAGACCTCTGATGATTGGCTGAGAGATGAACTGTTGGCGAGAGATGATTGGCTGGTCATGTGAGCGGGGCAGAAGGCCAAAACCCCAAAAACATTAAACCTGAACCAAAATCAGCTAAACAAACACACGCACACACACTCAGATCTGACTCTGCTTCTTCATTACTCAATTCAGTCCACAGAAACATTCTCAGTCAGATGTTTAAACAGACTCACACAAACACAGAAAACAGGAAAAGGAAGCAGAGAAAAGTCTGACTGCATCTGATCTCTGGATCAGCAGCACATGACACACGTTAAATGTTCAGCAACTCGTTTCAGAAACACAGGATGAAAACAGCAGCAGAGACAGATTATGGGACGCAATCAGGTGTGTTTGCTATAGGAGAGGTCAGAGGTCAGCGATCGGCCTTTAGGTCCGTGTGACTGTGCAATGTGTGTCTGCTCATTTTATCAAAGCTGCTTCAGCACAATCCCATAAGAACATCAGCACAAAATATTACAACAAATCCTGCTGAAAGATCTGGACCCATGACACTTCTGTCAGATTTTGCTGACACTAGTACAATCTATATATTGAATATGATAAATCACATTCTTAGTCTTTCCTTCTTGTGACTGAAGGAAAGATGATACAAGTGTGTACCTTCAATTAAATACCAGATACAATTTATTGTCACCAAAATACCATAATATCCAGAAGAAAAAAAAAGATTTATTGCAGAATGTGGGACTTTTAAATATAATAAAGGCTGACTCTTACTTTGAAAAGGCTATGCTTTACTACTTCCAGCTGCTCAATCAGATAGATGAGGGAGATAAAATATGCATCTTACAAAATATTACACTATAAACTCCATGGATTCATGCGTGGTATTCCCTGACTGAGAACTGCTCTGAAACCCAGAGTCTGTAGATTACACAACAGTGCCGCGTTTGATTTTGAGCATGTAGTGCTTATGTTCATTTCATGAAATCATCGCCTTTTGAAGTTTAATCACATTAGCATGTATTGCAATCTTTTTTGCCATCCCCAAATTTAAGATCTCTCAAAATTATAATTACAGTATCTCACAGAAGTGAGTACACCCCTCACATTTTTGTAAATATTTTATTATATCTTTTCATGTGACAACACTGAAGAAATGACACTTTGCTACAATGTAAAGTAGTGAGTGTACAGCTTGTATAACAGTGTAAATTTTCTGTCCCCTCAAAATAACTCAACACACAGCCATTAATGTCTAAACTGCTGGCCACAAAAGTGAGTACACCCCTAAGGTGGAAAATGTCCAGATTGGGTCCAAAGTGTCAATATTTTGTGTGGCCACCATTATTTTCCAGCACTGCCTTAACCCTCTTGGGCATGGAGTTCAGCAGAGCTTCACAGGTTGCCACTGGAGTCCTCTTTTCCGCGTAGGTGGAAAAAGGATGGGCTCCAGGTCTCCTACCAAATCTTGAAAAACTGCTTAACTGTTTATCAAAATTCCGTTAAGGAGGCAAAATCCAAATATTTTTCAAACTTGATCGCAAAAAATGCCAATAGGCCCAAAGTTCTCTTCAAAACCATAAATTCTGTTCTTAGTCCAATTGTTTGCTCAGTTCCTGATGTCAATCTTGAGACGTGCACCCAATTCTCTGAATTTTTTGTTCAGAAAGTACAAGATATTAGATCACACCTCTCTCCTTTTGACTTAGATCACTCTCATCTGGTTCATTCATCCTGTAGTTTCACAAATTTTCAGCCAGTATCTTCATCTCAATTACTCAAAATAATTTCTCAGAAGAAAATTACATTTTGTCAGTCCGATGTATTGTCTGGTGGTCTGTTTAGAGAGGTTTTAGACACAATCAGCCCCACCCTCTTAGCTATTATAAACAGCTCTTTAATAAATGGGGTATTTCCGGAAAGTTTTAAACATGCTATCGTACAGCCCCTATTGAAAGGCCCTCATCTTGACCCCACTGTGCATAATAATTATCGCCCTATCTCTAAACTCTCATTCATTTCAAAGGTTTTGGAAAAAGTTGCACTCTCACAGTTTACTTCATACCTGGATAATTTTAATATTTTAGACCCATTTCAATCTAGTTTTAGAGCACTGCATAGCACTGAGTCGGCATTGCTAAAGGTTACAAATGACATTCTGCTATCCTGATACTTTTAGATTTAAGTGCTGCATTTGATACTGTTGACCACAATATTCTTTTGAAACGACTTGAGTATGTTGTTGGAGTTCAAGGCCTAGCTTTAGAGTGGTTCGCCTCATACTTAAAGGGGAGGACTTTTTCTGTAAATATCGGGTCATTTACTTCACCACCTGCACCTATCCATTGTGGTGTTCCACAGGGATCCATTTTAGACCCACTTTTGTTTTCCCTTTACATGCTCCCTTTGGGCTCAATACTCCAAAAATATAACATTAATTATCATTGTTATGCCGATGACCTTCAACTATATCTTCCGATCAAACCAGGAAATGACTTTTCATTGGATCATCTTTTTTTATGCCTTAATGAAGTCAAGACCTGGATGACAAAAAACTCCTTACAATTGAATGAAAATAAAACTGAAGTGCTTCTACTGGGCCCTGCTGCTACTAACAATTCCATTAAAACACAGCTTGGTTTTCTAAGTAATAACCTTCACAATCATGCAAAAAATCTTGGAGTCCATTTTGATCCCCTTCTCCAATTTGATAAGCATATAAATGCAGTTGTAAGGAGCAGCTTTTTTCATCTCAGATCAGTGGCTAAGGTGAAAAACTTTCTTTCTCGTCATGACCTTGAAATAGTAATTCATGCACTAATTTCCTCTCGTTTGGATCACTGTAACTCTTTGTACATAGGCCTACCTCAATTTACACTGTCACGATTACAGATGGTTCAAAATGCAGCAGCCAGATTCTTAACAGGAACTAAGAAAAGGGATCATATCACCCCTGTCCTTGCCTCATTGCACTGGCTCCCTATAAAGTTTAGAGTCGATTTTAAGATCCTTCTTTTTGCATACAAGGCATTGCGTAATTCTGCCCCGGATTATATTTGTGCTCTCATTAAGCCATATACAGCCTCTAGGTCTCTAAGATCTAGTGATCAGTTATTTTTATCTGTCCCCCGTTCACACTGTAAAACAAAAGGTGATCGAGCTTTCTCAGTAGTGTCCCCAAAGCTGTGGAACAGTCTACCTTTCAACATCAGAGCTTCTCCATCATTGGATGCTTTTAAATTTAGCTTAAAGACTTATTTTTACTCTTTAGCATTTGAGTGATGATGTGTAGGTATTTTGAAGTTTTATGAAATTGCATTTTAATTGTTTTTTGATACTTGTTCTTCCTGTTGTCTCACCTTCCCTTTTCTTTTAAATTGTTCTTTTTATTGTAAAGCACTTTGGATCAATTACAGTTGTGTTAAACTTGTGCTCTATAAATAAAATTTGCCTTGCCTTGCCTTGCCTCTTCCACTCCTCCATGACGACATCACAGAGCTGGTGGATGTTAGAGACCGTGCGCTCCTCCACCTTCCGTTTGAGGATGCCCCACAGATGCTCAATAGGGTTTAGGTCTGGAGACATGCTTGGCCAGTCCATCACCTTTACCCTCAGCTTCTTTAGCAAGGCAGTGGTCATCTTGGAGGTGTGTTTGGGGTCGTTATCACGTTGGAATACTGCCCTGCGGCCCAGTCTCTGAAGGGAGGGGATCATGCTCTGCTTCAGTATGTCACAGTACATGTTGGCATTCATGGTTCCCTCAATGAGCTGTAGCTCCCCAGTGCCGGCAGCACTCATGCAGCCCCAGACCATGACACTCGCACCACCATGCTTGACTGTACGCAAGACACACTTGTCTTTGTACTCCTCACCTGATTGCCGCCACGCATGCTTGACACCATCTGAACCAAATAAGTTTATCTCTGTCTCATCAGACCACAGGACATGGTTCCAGTAATCCATGTCCTTAGTCTGCTTGTCTTCAGCAAACTGTTTGCGGGCTTTCTTGTGCATCATCTTTAGAAGAGGCTTCCTTCTGGGACGACAGCCATGCAGACCAATTTGATGCAGTGTGTGGCGTACGGTCTGAGCACTGACAGGCTGACATTTTCACTTAGGGGTGTACTCACTTTTGTGTCCAGCGGTTTAGACATTAATGGCTGTGTGTTGAGTTATTTTGAGGGGACAGCAAATTTACACTGTTATACAAGCTGTACACTCACTACTTTACATTGTAGCTACATTGTAGCAAATGAGCATTGTAGCTCATTTCTTCAGTGTTGTCACATGAAAAGATATAATAAAATATTTACAAAAATGTGAGGGGTGTACTCACTTCTGTGAGATACTGTAGAACTTTTGGTAAACTATTTAAGATCTGTAATATGTTTTATGGCCTTAAATTTGATCAGACTTTTTAAGAACCTTAAAAAACACGCTGCTCCGTTTGTTATTATTAAATGTGACTCATTATAACATTGTGACTATACAGTAAAAAAAGCTTTTACTGTTCTAAAAACAGATTTGTGGGCAGTATTTTTTTTAATTATTATTATGCAAAAATTATACAAAGGTTTGTACAAGCATATACAACTCACAACAAGTACAAAAACAAATAAACATTCATAAGAATATGTAAAGTGAATTCATGCCAGGGGTAAAATTACAACAATTTAAAGTAACAAAAAGCTTCATAGGTCTTTCTTGCTTTTTTGTTCTTAATTTTATCTAATGTAGTACCATTTGTTTAATCTCTTTTTATAAAATGTTCAAAGTTTGGCTTAGCTTCCATTTTTTCTCAGGATTGTGATATTTTCCTAGTAAAATAATATTTGTGAGCTGTATTGGAATTGAAGATGTTAGAAACACACATCATTGTTGTCATGTGGTGAATTTGGCCAATCGTGAAGCAGCTGTGTGGTCATCAGCGCTCTCGCAGTCGCTCTGGAGAAACTGCGCTGGCTGAGTCAGCCGGCTGCTCTCAAAACGCTCTCGCGGTACTTTGATGCCACACGTGACAGTGACGTGGCGTCGGCGCCGGTTCAAGTCGGACAAATTTTCTAACCGGCATGCACTTCTTCAAGTCAGCCGCCGATCGGTTTTCATGGCGCCGCATGAAGTCGAACAGACCTATAGTCTATCATGTGGGGGTGTGGTTTAGTGGGTGTGGGTGTGGCTTAACAAACGGGTGTGGTCTATCATGTGGGGGTGTGGTATCTCATGTGGGTGTTAGGGATGTAACAATTCACTCAACTCACGATTCAATTTGATTCACGATTTTTTTTAACAAAATAAGATTTAAGACAAATTATAAACTAAATAATGTCCTTTTATTATTGCTTAGACAAAATTCTGCACGTTTCTTTGTGAAATTGAAATATAACACTAATAATATACTAATATAGCAATGGAATATAGCTCTTTTGTTGGTTTTGATTGCTTCTATTGTCCTCATGTGTAAGTTGCTTTGGATAAAAGCGTCTGATAAATAACAAAATGCAAATATAATGTAAATGTAAATAACAAAACTAAATTGAAATTTTAAAACAAGCCTCAAATCAAATAGATAAGAAAGTAACACAAATAAAAGAAATATCTTCATATAAACAAAATAAGGCTTTGTCTGTACTCTTTCCATTTAAAATTAGAGGCAACCACTGCATTTTAATCACGATCCAAACAAAGATATTGTATACATGCAACATGAGCAGTTTTTAATCAAAATTAGATTGTATAACTTCAAAATTTGAAGCAAAAACAGAATGGTCTGACTTATCTGCATGAAACAGCAGACGAGCTGAATGAGACGCAGATTCACTCTCTGCCAGCAGGTGGCGCTTAAAGCGTTTCCTTGGTTTCCGCTGGAAACAAAGCAGCGCTGCACTTATGAACTTTAATATGCATTATACAGAGGCAAGACTTTTCTAAACACAGTAAGTTCCCCTCGGAGATACATTCGAATAAACTCCGACCCCTAATTGAATCGCGATTTGTTTAGTATCTCAACCGATTTGAATCGTCACGCGTTTGAATCGATTTTCAGCCGGCTCGCGGTTAATCGTTACATCCCTAGTGGGTGTGGCCTAACAAACGGGTGTGGTTTATCATGTGGGGGTGTGGTCGGTCGTGTGGGTGTGGCCGAACCTGTGGCATTTACGATGCGATTGGCTCGGATGGTTCCGTGTGGCGTCTGGACGTCCCATCTGCCGTCGGCGGTCGGCGTGAGGCCTGTGACCGGAGCGGGATTATAGATCTGAGCGCCGTACATTCGCGCTCCCGCCGCCAGAGCCATCGTCAGAGAATACGGGTCGATGTGACCGTCACCCGGATTATAGAGACCCGCCAACACCTGACACACAGAGACAAGCAGCTTCAGCATCCACACACAGATGTTCTGCTGTCCTCACCGAATTTAACAGATGTATTTTTCAGAATATAAGTCATTTTTTATCATATGAAACATGCTGTGACTTATATTTCCAAGCAGTATGTATTGCAATTAACATCAGTGCAAACATTTGGATTTGTGCCAAATGAGGGATAAAAACATGCTTTAAATAAATTTAGGCTTGGCCTTTATAGTAAATGTTGTTTATAATGAATACCACTATAATTTATGTTTGTTTTATGCTCATCTGTGACCCTGCAGCACAAAAGCAGTCATAAGCAGCACAGCTATATTTGTAGCAATAGCCAACAATACATTGTATGAGTCAAAATTATACATTTTTCTTTTATGCCAAAAATCATTAGGATATTAAGTAAAGATCATGTTCCATGAAGATATTTTGTAAATGTCCTACCGTAAATATATCAAAACTTTATTTTTGATTAGTAATATGCATTGCTCAGAACTTCATTTGAACAACTTTAAAGGTGATTTTCTCAATATTTAGATTTTTTTGCACCCTCAGATTCCAGATTTTCAAATAGTTGTATCTCAGCCAAATATTGTCCAACAAACCATACATCAATGGAAAGATTATTCAGAATTGATTATTCAGAATTGACCCTTATGACTGGTTTTGTGGTCCAGTGTCACATATTTTCATTCCTGTTCTGTTCTGTATACCGTTAAATGTAAAGGATTTATGATAGGAGTGACAGAAACTAAAATACATGTTTATAGTGTTCAAAAAAGTAATTAGTTATAGTTACTAGTTACTTCTCACAAATAGTAACTGAGTTAGTAACTGAGTTACATCATTATAAAAGTAACTAATTACTAGGGAAAGTAACTATTGCGTTACTTTAAAAAAAAAAAAACTTCAAATATGTCAAATAACTTGGATACCCCCAATATTAAATATGTTAAATGAAGGAAATGGACACTAAATAGAATAAATTATTATTATAATACATTGTACACTAATCTACACTATTTTAGAGACACCTATCAAATTCAATATATTATTGTAAATATTATCAACCCTCTATGGGCACCTTGGCAATAGAATTGCCATTGGCTAGTAAATTTTTACCATTGGCTAGTTTACTCACCAGACTAATATTAATTATCTGATATACTATTGTATATCATATACAGTGTGTGTGTATATATATATATATATAGCTTATGTTTGTAAAATGGCACAGTTTTTTTTTTAAGTATCTGACACTTAGCATCAGTCAGTCCAGCATTATAATATGATATTATGATAATTTAGCATTATATGATAGAACTTTAGTAATTAGAACAACCATGTATGAATGCATATTTGTCATGTTGACTGAACTTAGGACTGGTGTGGTGCTTAAGATATTGTTTGTCATTTAGCGTTTCTATAAAAAAGGGGGGGAAACTAAAAATAATAGGCTAATGAAAAGATAACAAAACTATTACGAATTCTACTACTAACGGGGGAAACAGTAATTCGTTTGATTACTCGTTACTGAAAAAAGTAACGACGTTAGTAACGCCATTTATTTATAACGGCGTTATTCCCATCACTGATAGTGTTTATGTTTGTAAACGTTGCATTTTAGATACTAACACTTAATATTGATGCTTTTCAGCAAGAAAAAGGGGAAAAGAGAAAAAAAGACAATAATCTAGGGCTGGGCGATATTTATCGAACTACGCAATATCGAGTTCATTATCAAAGGCGATCCATCTGTGATAATGAACGTGATATCGTGTAGCTTGTCAGTGATCTACGGCTCTGTGTATTAAATGCCGCTCCGTCTGAAAGCAGCTGATGGAGATTTAGCGCTAATCACGGACCGCTGACAATCGTGTTCGATATATCGCCCAGCCCTATAAATCAACATTAAAATATCATTAAAAATGATTGAAACACAGTATGTGTGTCAGTCTTGATATCATCCTCGGGCGTCTGAACGTGTTCGTACCTTGTCCATGTTGAGCAGAGGGAAGAGCTGCTGGATCTTCTCGGGGCTGATGAGGAACTGTGGCGTCGGGTGCCAGTGTGTTCTGGTCATCTGATATTTGAGCTCGTCGACTCGGACCGGAGTGGACGCCAGTCTGATGCTGCCGGGCTGATGGAAGCCCACGGCCTGCGACACAATCACACATTCAATACAGCCTCACGGAGCTGCAGCAGTTCAAACCTGAGCAGTAAACATGTTAGTTGATGTCTCACCTGTCCCGTCTCGGCCTCGAGCTGCTCGAAGAGTTTAATGCTGTAATAATGAATCTTCTTCAGATTAATGCCTGGATGATAGTATGTGGTGAGTCCTGCCTGTGGATGAAAGCAGCGTCAGCATCACGTCGTTCAGCAGAACAGCACATGCACACAGTAACATAACCTCTGTCGTACACCGTCAGTCAGTTTAACCTGAAATACTCCGGTGAGACTTCAAAACAAGTCGTTTTCACCGTCAGCTGTCATGCTTTTTACATTCATGCATTCGGCAGACGCTTTTATCTGAAGTGACTAACGATGCATTCAGGCTGATCCGGTTCTAGAGATATAGTTCTACTCTGATTTCAACAAATGAATATGCCACGTTCTATTGCTGACTTGCCAGAAAATACTTTTATTTTTATAGTTTTGCTCATTCGTGAAATTTTATCAACTTTACACAGTTACTGAACTGATCTGAATAATGACACTGTTGTCTTTTTAAAGCTGCTTTACAGCTGAATGTGTCTCATATTTGATCACATCACTGATTCTGTCATTTTCTTGTTTATCTCTGTGAATCTGCTTTGAAACGATCTGTATTGTATAAAGCGCTGTAGAAATATAAGTGCCTTGGCTATTATTGACACAGAAAGCAGCTGCTTGAGTGTTTATCAAGACGACTTCTGAGTGAAGCCACATCTGTTCCAGTTACAGCCAACTCCTTCAGATAAACCCCGGAGGAACTACTGAACGCTTTCATCACTGAGGGGTTTCATAACTTATGGGTTTGCTGCAGCAGGGAGTGTTTTCCAAAATATTAGACCAAATCTGGATTCCTGATGACCCCTGACCCCTGGCCCGTGTGTGTACCGCGTGCCATGTGGATCCGGCGGTCAGCTCGGACTTTTCCAGCAGCACCACGTCCTTCTGTCCGGCTTTGGCCAGATGATACGCCAGACTGACCCCGACACACCCGCCGCCGATGACCACCGTCTCGGCCGAGTCCTTCAGACGCTTCCCCAGAACCCTGGACGGTCCGTCCCTGAGAACCAGAACACCATCAGACGCACACAGTCTCACTATCACCAGAACATCGTCAGATATGCACAATCACACATTTCTGCAGAATCGGGTATTTTGATTATTAAAGTATTAACTCCATTACTCTGAATGTTCCCATAATGTTTGCAAGATCTGTCAGATCTCACATAACTGTCAAGTATATCAGATATCATGTCCTCATCTGTCGGGTATACCTCATAATTTCATGAACAAGTCTCATATGTGTCAAGTCTATGAGATCTATAATTGATATTTGGTCAGATTTCTCACCCGTCATCTGTCGCGAGGCTCCGTGCAGAAGCGCGCGGTGTTGTTCTCCTGAAGTCTCGCCTCACGAGAGCGTTACACGCGTTTAATACTCGCGACATCGCGTGCTGCGGGACCGAGTGCGGGTTTCTTGAGGTTCGTCTTGAGTTTGGCTCGAAGTCTCCAAACTAACGCACGAGCAGCGCGCCCCCGCTCGCCTCAGACACGCGGAGAGTTTAACAGCATGCGAGGAAATTACGGTTCATTATCGTTAACAATTGAACACGGTCTGCATGAGAAAACACCGAACACAGAGACTACCGCAGAATGATTCGGTGCCATAAACAAAACATTCAGTTTCAATACGCACTCAGCATCTGTTATACATCTGCAATAATATATCTTTCATAAACAGTCTGAGTGAATGAACAATCTGCAGCACAAACAAAGATTGCAGTAACCCTGTGTGTGTGTGTGTGTGTGGAAGGTAAAATGTGTCAAGGCAGCAGATCACGTGCTCAGAGTCTCTGATCTCAAACACACCGCAGATAATCAGCTCAGACACGATCAGTGATCAATAACTCGTCTACAATCACGTTTCGGCAAAGTTATGAACAGTAATTCTTCCAGTAAAGTTTGTTCATGTTTGCAAAGTTCGTCTAACATTTTTAAATGTTGCCGTTTTGTTTCAGAATGTTCTGATTTATTGTTACTTTTATCACTGATGCTTCTGAACGTGCAGAGAACATTCAAAAGTAACATTCCCACAGTGTTTGCAGACTGATGAATATGAAATGTTTCCTTAGCATTCACAAAACCAAGAAAAAAATGTGTTTAAAACATTTAAAATAAACTGGACGTTTTGAACGTTCAGAGAACATTCAAAAATATCATTTTCATAACTTAACAGAGTTCATATCTGGTCTTTAATAAAGTTGCACAAAAACGTTATTTGCACATTGTTAATGGAACGTTTTCCTGAAATAAATAACTCGATGCTGTAGAGTTCAGCTGCGGAATATTCAAAAGTAAGCTTCTCATAATGTTTGCAAAATTATAAAATGGAATGTTCCCTTAACATTGGCATAGCCGAGAAAATAACGTTTTCTAAAAGTAGAATATTAAGAAATAAAGTTTTCGTAACTTAATGGAAACGTTTTTGTGCACGCCTAGATAACGGTTTTGTGTTTGTTAGAATAGAATTACTGATACAATGTTGCTTTAAAATCTAGTGTTTGTCTGCGGAGTGTGTCGCAAGACATCAGACGCGTTATCGAGCATCACTCTGATCATATTGATTAACCATAAACATTAACCAGTAACATTGTGAACTAGTTTAGGTTACAGGGGGCCGTTCTCTCTCACACACACACACACACACACACTCACACACCCCTCCAGCGGTGCTTTATAAGCGCTCTTCTCATGAGGATCTCTCCAGTGTCTCTCAGCTCTCCTGAAGATCTCCATCTGTTTCTGAATCTCCTGCTAAACATGGCACCAGTCGGATCAAAGAGGGTGAGTTTCTGATTTCGACACTTTTAGCGATTCTTCAGTCCAGTTTTTAGGCTTTTAGCGCGTTGTTTTTACATTAAGAGACGCATGAGATCCTGCTGTAGGTTTATATTTACTCCAGCTATTAATGTATCAGCTGTCTCACACACATGAACAGAAACACTCATGCTTGTGTTAAAGTGTGAGTTGATGCGGAATAAAACGCGCCTGGAGCGCGCACTCGCACCCTGATCCACGCGGTTGCGCGCGTTCTTACGCGTCTCTGCGGTGGATGTGTGTGTGTTTTGGCCTGATATCGCGCAGTGCTGAGTGTGTGTGTGTGTGTGTGTGTGTGTGCTCAGGGTGTTCTGGAGCGCCTGGACGCGGGTGAGGTGGTGATTGGAGACGGAGGGTTCGTGTTCGCGCTGGAGAAGCGAGGCTATGTGAAGGCCGGTCCCTGGACTCCAGAGGCCGCTGCTGAGCACCCAGAGGCCGGTGAGACTCGCCAAATAAACGGGTCCCAGATAACAGTCTAGAAAATCTCTCCCAGTAACGTTAATAGAACGTTCGTTCAGAGTTCATCAGGACTGTATTCACCAAACATCTTCAGCTCATAACTCACCGATTCAGGAGAAAATCTTAAAAATAATGCGCGTGTCAGTCCTAAATGTAGGACTCCTAATTGTTTGCTCTGAGAGTATTTCACAAAGTGTTTTAGAGCTAAAACTAGCTCCTAACTGTGTGAAAGGTTAGCAGCAGTGAAGACGAGACCACAGCCACAAACTCCTGAAATAGCTTCTGCCTCCAAACAAACATTTTAGAAACATAATGAGCTTTTATAAACACATCGCCTTTGGTTTTAAAGGTTATCTCAGCTCCAGATTCTCCTTTGATTATATCCTTGTTTTCATGAACCAGTTATACTGAAAAAAATGGTTCATTGAATTTACTAATTTAAGGAAAGTGGTTGCAATCAATTTATTTTAGCCACATTTAAATAATAAACAAATTTAGTTGACTAACTTTCAACAACAACAAAAAAAGTTTATTTAAATGTAGCTAAAATAAATTGATTGCAACCACTTTCCTTAAATTAGTAAATTCAATGAACCATTTTTTTCAGTGTAGATAAGAAGCAACATGTTCTTGAGTCCAGTTTGGTTTTGTTCTGTTTGCGTGTCTTACTGTTCTACTCTGTTAATTAAAAGGCTGTTTATATGTATATCCGCTAATTGTTTAGGAGAAGCAGACATGTAAGAGGCTGACAATAAACTGAAATTATACTTGTTTAATTAATGACGCTTAGCCTGCACTTTAAAATCTTTATTCGAATATGGCAACATAATATTGCACTCTACAATATTTCTATGAATAAATCTCTGACAGAGACTATCAGCCAATCACTGTGTGCGTAGTTAATAAGCACATGGACATCTCCCATAGCAACGAGGTAAACCCCGCCCCCTTATTTACTCTGCGCTTAACACTGTTCCTTTAACATTTTTCTATAACCAAGAAGAAACATTTTAAAAACTTTTAGAAAACTTCAGAGAACATTCAGAAACAACGTTTTCATAACGTTTAATGGGGACATTTGCCTAATGTTTCTAGAAAATATGTTGCTCGCCGGGAGACAGATTTATGGATATGTAATGCTGCTTTTGTAATGATACCATCCAGTTAATTATTACATTTATTTGTTGATTATTGATTAATTACGTTTTGTATTACACATTTGAGGGTTATGTTTAAATATGTGTATGATGCATTATCTAATTAAATATGCTCTAATTTGCACACATTTCCATTTTGGATTTTGGATTTCTCCTTTTATCAGACAGAAAACAAACACATTTTCACCATGTTTTGGGAGTAAAATATTGTATAAATCAGTGTGAATGAAATATGAACAAACCCTCAGAATATAGAGAGGTGTGTGTAATAGAAAAAACTCTTTAAAGATATGGATTAGAATTGAAATCTACAGACATGAATAGATAAATTGCAATAAAATAAACACTTGAATGTGTGTGAATGTGTATTTTGGATGCTGTCAGTCCACTCGTCTGAAAGAGGACATGTTATGGAAGCAAAATAGATTTAAAAAATAATCAGTGCATGAAAAAGAAATAATGCCTTGCTTTATTTTTCTATATGTGTCCCTGCAGCACAGAAGCAGTCATAAGCAGCACAGCTATATTTGTAGCAATAACCAACAATACACTGTATGGATTTTTCTTTTATGCCAAAAATCATTAGGATATTAAGTAAAGATCATGTTCCATGAAGATATTTTGTACATTTCATATCGTAAATATATCAAAATGTAATTTTTGATTAGTAATATGCATTGCTCAGAACTTCATTTGAACAACTTTAAAGGCGATTTTCTCAATATTTAGATTTTTTGCACCCTCAGATTCCAGATCCTATCATAACAAACCATACATCAATGGAAAGATTATTCATTCAGCTTTCAGATGATAATGTATAAATCACAATTTCACAAAATTGACCGTCATGACAGGTTCTGTGCTCCAGGGTCATATTTTCTATTGCTCGTTTGTACTTGAACGCTTTAAAACGGTTGGATTGCTGGTTCTTCCTCGTAACCGTCTCCTGGAGTGTTTCTCTAGTTGTATTCGGAGCAGGCTGTTCTGTAAGAAGCCGCATGTGTTTGTCTCCGTCAGTGCGACAGCTGCACAGGGAATTCCTGCGGGCCGGGTCAAATGTCATGCAGACGTTCACTTTCTACGCCAGCGACGACAAACTGGAGAACAGAGGGAACAAGCTGACTTTCACCGTGAGTCGCTCACATTCACACAGAGCCAATCATCACGATCGGCGTTCAGAGGTTAAACTCAGAGACTGATGGAGATGTTTGCTGACCGTCCGCAGGGCCAGCAGATCAACGAGGCCGCCTGCGATCTGGCCAGAGAAGTAGCCAATGAGGGCGATGCTCTGGTGGCGGGCGGAGTCTCGCAGACACCCTCTTACCTCAGCT
>NC_081175.1:30951976-30969476 GCF_012432095.1 Onychostoma macrolepis
TAGATTTCTGATGTTAATAACTGTGTTATGCCTCCTCACAGTCCGCTGACTCTCATGATCACAAACTAAAGCGTGTATTTGTGATTTAATCCTGATGTGTGTGAACGAGAAGCTGATGTTTGTGGTGTTGTTCAGCTCTGGAGCCGCGGATCCTCACGCGCTGGGAGATGCAGCATTACGCCAGAGAGGCCTATAAGGCGGGAATCCGTTACATCGGCGGCTGCTGCGGGTTCGAGCCGTACCACATCCGTGCCGTGACCGAGGAGCTGGCAACCGAGAGAGGATTCCTGCCCGAAGCCTCTCAGAAACACGGCCTGTGGGGCAGCGGCCTGGAGATGCACACCAAACCCTGGGTCCGAGCTAGGTGAGAGAGAGAGAGAGAGAGACATAGAGAGAGACACAGAGAGAGAGAGAGAGAGAGAGAGAGAGAGAGAGAGACATAGAGAGAGACACAGAGAGAGAGAGAGAGACATAGAGAGAGACACAGAGAGAGAGAGAGAGAGACACAGAGAGAGAGAGAGAGACATAGAGAGAGACACAGAGAGAGAGAGAGAGAGACACAGAGAGAGAGAGTCGTAGCACAAACACTGCAGCACCAGTCCAGGACACTTACAGCAGGGCTTCTGCACACTTCAGATACACTGGAAGTCTATATATAAGAGACTAATAGACTATAGTCTAATATAACTGCAATTAAAATATTTTTATAAAATAGAAAAATAAATGTATATATGTACTACAATATATATAACTATTATATAACTATAATTTAAGTGTTAATTAGTCAATTATTATTAATGTATTCAAATAATTTAAATAATCAAAACACAAATTCCAAATTTATTAATTTAATTATTTAGAAAATTATTATAAAAAGATTCAAATAATCAAACTTTAATCTAAAAAACTAATAAAAATGTATACTATAATCATAATTCCTTTTCTTCCTCTCATTAAATTCTAGAATATTGTTCTTGATATTTCTGGAATCACAAAATTAATCATGGTTAATTAATTTAATATATCATCATTCAAAAAAATGGCTGAAAACAAGCAGCTATGTCATAATTATAGCAGAAATATCATAAACACCTTCCTTCAAATATTCAAATATTGTCTCCTCACTCTGCAGTGTTGGTGTAATGCATTACTAAGTAATTAATTAGATTTCTCTTGAAAAAATAAAGTAAGGGATTACTCTTAATTTTTCTGTAATTTAATTACAGTTACTTCTGATGCAACTGCATTAAATACTGTGTAGACTATAGAATAATTCTGTTTAAAACAATAGTGGATTCAACAGCAAAATGTAACATCTAATATTAAAACGTATGTGTTTAATGTAACCTTCTCCCTTTAAACACTTTGGACAGTTCAAGAATACTTTATGCAATTTTATATTATTTATTTGAAAGAATTAAAAGAGCAATTTCATGTTGTTCAACTAGCCAAGTTAAACAATACAAGGACAGACATGAAACTAATGACTGTGGATTGATGTGTGGTTTAGGGCCCGTCGTGATTACTGGGAGCGGCTGAAGCCGGCGTCCGGTCGCCCGCTGTGTCCATCCATGTCCAGTCCTGACGGCTGGGGGGTCACCAGAGGTCACGCCGAGCTCATGCAGCAGAGGGAGGCCACGACCGCGGAGCAGCTGCGCCCGCTCTTCCAGAAATCTGATGCTAAACACTGAAGATCTGCTTCAAGAGACACGAGAGAGAGACACGAGAGAAACACATCTGTCTACCTCTTTCCTTCCTTATTGCTTGTTTACAAACGCTGATATCATGAATAGCGTAGTTTACTTCAGCAGGACCAGAAGATCTTTAGAAACCAAATCAAAGTTTAATCGCCCTTAAAGTGTAATTGTGCCTTTAGAGGCGAACGATGACATTCTGTATTCGACTGTCGCTGCTCTTTCTGAGCCGGAGCTTCATTCCAGATGTTCAGAACACTCCAGTCTGATTCCTGATGCTCAATAAAACTCATAAAACTCAGTCGCTCTCTTTGTCCTGGAGTTATTTCATACATGAATGGCATTTCAATCATTGAACACACGGTTATGAGAATCAGAGCTAGAAAGAGGTTTGCACACACACACACACACACACACACACACACTGATTCACACACACACACACACACACACACACTGATTCACACACACACACACACACACACACACACACACACACACTGATTCACACACACACACACACACACACACACACACACACACACACACACACACACACACACACACACACACACACACTGATTCACACACACACACACACACACACACACACTGATTCACACACACACACACACACACACACTGATTCACACACACACACACACACACACACAGATTCACACACACACACACACACACACACACACACACACACACACTGATTCACACACACACACACACACACACACACACACACACACACACTCGTGCGCTATATGCAAATAGAATTAACAGGGTATGCAGTAAGAAGAGGTGAGGTATTGTTACATAACTAATAAATGTTAATAAGATTAAACAATTAAAAATATGTTCTGCTAACGTTTCCATCAGGTTCACACATTGCTTTGTTTCTCTTTTGTAAGTCGCTGTGGATAAAAGCGTCTGCTAAATGCATAAATGTAAATGTTAGTAAAATGTTATTTCTGAATCTCTGAACATTAAAAAAATATAATAATGTTAAGAGATGACCAAGAAAAAACATGGCTAAATAAAAACTTTTTTGTTTTTGTTTATACAAAAATTGAGGGAACATTCCATTTCATAATTGTGCAAACACTATGGCAACGTTACTTTTTAATGTTCTCTGAACAATTTGAAATAAGTAGTGACATACATTTTTTATTTATTTATTTATTTTTTAAACATGAGATTCAAGTTATTAAACATGAACATTCAAATAACTTGTTTCAGGGAAAAACGTTCCATGCAGGATGTATAAGCTTTAGCGTACGCATTATTTAAAGACCAGAAAACTTTTGAATGTTCTATTAACATTACTGGGAAACGTTTGCTGATAACGTTGAGAGAACATTGCCAGAACATGAGCTAAAGTGCTCAGCGCGTTCCCTGTTAGCTGGGTTCGTGTCATGAATGTGAAAGTGTAGCTCATAACTCATGAATACAGCATTAATAACATAATATGAGCTCTGTTTAAAAATAGCGCCAAGGAAAATATGTAGGCAGCAGAGCTGGGCAGTAACTCATTACATATAATCTGGATTACATATTATATCCACAATAGGAATGAATTATTCATATTTCATATTTTAAATGTTCCTTTCTATAATATCCTACAGCTTGTAAATCTTCAGTTTTGTGGAGATTCACTCAGAGATCGGTCATTAGTCCGGTGCTACACCGCATTTGGCTGCTGATTTACAAAAATCATTTCAGGTTTAAGAAATGTTTCAATATTGCATCAACTACTGATGAACACATTCATTTTTATTTTAATTATCACTATTAAAATGCACAAATTCACCAACTTTTTGTCATCTGATCTTCTTTCAGCTCATATATTTTTATTTGAAGAATAAATATTTTAATAATGAGGTATCACATTTGCATGTTCATTGGCTCTCTGGTGTTAGTTATGGTCACATGACATGCAGGTAAACAAATTAAATATTTCAGTAAGTGTTTTATTTCGATTCATTTTAAAATGATTTGTTTCAATTTAACCATTTTTATGATTTAATTATTAGCTTTTCATTAAACTCATAAACCCCCTGCAGTTCCTTCACAAACCCAGTTTGGGAAAACTTGACATAATATAATGTTTAATGCACTTCATGTTGTTGATAACAACAAACTGGATATATTTTCTTACTCTTTGTATTTCTATATCAATATGGTACAAGATTATCTTATTTAAATCAATGTGAAAAACGAGATAGATCAAAAGTAATCTCAAAATAGTCTGATTTATATTACTTAAATTATGTAATGTAATGGATCATGTAATTTGGAATCATTCATTATTCATGAGTGTGAAGGGTCACGTGACGAGCCAGAGCGCTTTAGGCCACGCCCACACCGGTGTTTCGGGAAGCTGCCTCCTCGTCATTTCTGATTTATAACAAAAAACAGAACAATGTCTAACAGCTGCTGAGTGACGAGGTGTGCCGCAAACAAGCTAAAAAACCCAGAACTACGTTTTTATAAGTCGACCCAAAAGACGAGCGTGCATAATCAGAACTGTGCATACTTTACACTTAAATTAAACATTAAACGAACACCACATGACAATCTTAGTGATGTGTAGTGGATTAAATGTAGCCTAATGCAGGGAACTGCGCTCACGTGACGCCGAGGTTACTCGGAGGTTATCTTCTTTGTCCAAAAAACGGTCCATCTCAAATGGGGGGGGGAGGTCTAAACCGGGGCTATTCAAACCTCTCCCGGGGCTATAGCGCCCCCTAGCCCCGGTGTAGCGCCGTCACTGTCGAGCCTAATCTCTGGCTGAGCCGCGACCCTAGAGATACCTAGATGCCTCATTAGCAACTGTTTCTATGGGCCGCTATACATAAGCCGTCCGCCATAATGCGATGGTCAACTGGACATCATTCAGCAGAGCAACCAAAGAGTGTTCAAAGATGCCACAATCCTGCGAACACATAGTACATCTACATTTAGCAGAGGCTTTTATCCAAAGCGACTTAAAAATAATGACAAAATATACTGTGTGTGTGTGTGTGTGTGTGTGTGTGTGTGTGAGTGTGTGTGTGTGTACCTACTTAACCATATTTTGGGGACAAATTTGTACCCAAAAGTGAGCTAAACCTGACAAAATCTCCAAAAACCTCCCTTTTGGGGACGTCCTCATTTGTAAAACCAGTTTAAAAATAAAGTAAACAAAGGTTTTTTGAAATTGTAAAAATGCCTGTAGTCTCCTGTAAGGGGTAGGTTTAGGTGTAGGGTTGGTGTAGGGATATAGCACATACAGTAAGTACAGTATAAAAACCATTACGTCTATGGAATGTCCATCATTCGGATGATGTATAAATCTCAATTTTGAAAAATTGACCCTAATGACTGGTTTTGTGCTCCAGGGTCACACACACACACACACACGTTTGTTTTAGTGGTTTACGGGGACTCTCCATAGGCGTAATGGTTGTTATACTGTACTTACTGTATGTGCTATTGTCCCACACCAACCCTACACCTAAACCTACCCTTACAGGAGACTACAGGCATTTTTAGATTAAAAACACCATTCAGTATGTTTTTAAGCCTTTTGTTTTACGGGGACATAGGCAGCTTCCTCATAAACCACCTTCATGTTGTAATACCTCTGTCATACCCATGTATAATGTGTCCCCGTAAACCACAAACACCAGTACACACACACACACACACACACACACACACACACATATATGTTGTTTTATTAAGAAAGTTCGGGAGGAGCATGTTCAGATAATTAACCTAATTAACAAGAGGTATATATATATATACACACAGCAGATCTCCCTCTGTTCCTCGAGTTTTCCAGCATCCCTCCACATTATATGTAAGTGTGAACTCGTGAAACATATATACACACTGTACATGGACCTGACTGTATATAACTAAACGAAAACAAGTAGAAAGAATAGAAAAATAGGAGAATGCTAGTGTTAGAGGCCTTTTTTTAAGAAAACAAACAGTAAGAAAACGAATAGAGAGCGCAAGTGTTAGAGGCTCAAGTCAACAAACAGATCAAATAGAATTAGAATAGTGAGGTGAATGACGTCGAGGTGACCGTTCCAAGATGGCGGACGCGTCGACGTGCTCGCCGCGGTCATCTATACATATCTATGGCCACGACGACCGCCGTGCGTCTCCAATGTCGTCATCACGCAGCGAACGTGTCCCACGTGCAGATGTTTACGTCCTCCTCTGTGTGACGTCAGTGCCCAGTGAGTCGTCGTCGGATGAGAAACATCGGCGATGTTAAAGATGCGGTTCAGCGCGCAAAACGCCTCGCGGCGGACGCGACGCGCGCGGGTGTGAACGCGCAGCGATGCGCGCGCGCGTCGGGACACAGAAGCAGACGGGAAATCGGTGTTATTAACGGTTTTCGCTTGCGTCCGTTAGTCTGGCCTTTCTTTCTTCTGCTGAGCAGTCTCCGGATCCATGATGGAGGACGCGCTGGAGTGCGGATGGGTGTCGGTGCGCCCCAACGCCTTCGAGGAGAAAGACAAGCACAAGTTCGTCTTCATCGTCGCCTGGAACGAGATTGAGGGCAAGCTCGCCGTCACGTGCCACGACCGGACCGCGCAGCGGCGCGGCGGGAGCGCGGAGCCGGAGCTCGGTGACGCGCCGCCGGACTCCAGCTGGGCAGGCCTCTTCTCGTTCCAGGAGCTGCGCGCCGCTCACCTGCAGCTGTGCGCCGTCAACTCGGACCTGGAGCCGTGTCTGCCCGCCTTCCCCGAGGAGCAGACCGTGTGGTCGGTGCTGTTCGGCGCGCCGGAGCTGAACGCGCGCCACGCGGACGCGCTCTGCTTCCAGCTGCAGGTGTACCTGGGGCACGCGCTGGACACCTGCGGATGGAGGATCCTGTCCCAGGTGCTGTTCCCCGACTGCGACGACTCCGAGGAGTACTACGAGAGTCTGAGCGAGCTAAAAACCCAGAACTACGTTTTTATAAGTCGACCCAAAAGACGAGCGTGCATAATCAGAACTGTGCATACTTTACACTTAAATTAAACATTAAACGAACACCACATGACAATCTTAGTGATGTGTAGTGGATTAAATGTAGCCTAATGCAGGGAACTGCGCTCACGTGACGCCGAGGTTACTCGGAGGTTATCTTCTTTGTCCAAAAACGGTCCATCTCAAATGGGGGGGGGAGGTCTAAACCGGGGCTATTCAAACCTCTCCCGGGGCTATAGCGCCCCCTAGCCCCGGTGTAGCGCCGTCACTGTCGAGCCTAATCTCTGGCTGAGCCGCGACCCTAGAGATACCTAGATGCCTCATTAGCAACTGTTTCTATGGGCCGCTATACATAAGCCGTCCGCCATAATGCGATGGTCAACTGGACATCATTCAGCAGAGCAACCAAAGAGTGTTCAAAGATGCCACAATCCTGCGAACACATAGTACATCTACATTTAGCAGAGGCTTTTATCCAAAGCGACTTAAAAATAATGACAAAATATACTGTGTGTGTGTGTGTGTGTGTGTGTGTGTGTGTGTGTGTGTGTGTGTACCTACTTAACCATATTTTGGGGACAAATTTGTACCCAAAAGTGAGCTAAACCTGACAAAATCTCCAAAAACCTCCCTTTTGGGGACGTCCTCATTTGTAAAACCAGTTAATAAAGTAAACAAAGTAAACAAAGTAAACAAAGGTTTTTGAAATTGTAAAAATGCCTGTAGTCTCCTGTAAGGGGTAGGTTTAGGTGTAGGGTTGGTGTAGGGATATAGCACATACAGTAAGTACAGTATAAAACCATTACGTCTATGGAATGTCCATCATTCGGATGATGTATAAATCTCAATTTTGAAAAATTGACCCTAATGACTGGTTTTGTGCTCCAGGGTCACACACACACACACACACGTTTGTTTTAGTGGTTTACGGGGACTCTCCATAGGCGTAATGGTTGTTATACTGTACTTACTGTATGTGCTATATCCCTACACCAACCCTACACCTAAACCTACCCCTTACAGGAGACTACAGGCATTTTTAGATTAAAAACACCATTCAGTATGTTTTTTAAGCCTTTTGTTTTACGGGGACATAGGCAGCTTCCTCATAAACCACCTTCATGTTGTAATACCTCTGTCATACCCATGTATAATGTGTCCCCGTAAACCACAAACACCAGTACACACACACACACACACACACACATATATGTTGTTTTATTAAGAAAGTTCGGGAGGAGCATGTTCAGATAATTAACCTAATTAACAAGAGGTATATATATATATATATATATATACACACAGCAGATCTCCCTCTGTTCCTCGAGTTTTCCAGCATCCCTCCACATTATATGTAAGTGTGAACTCGTGAAACATATATACACACTGTACATGGACCTGACTGTATATAACTAAACGAAAACAAGTAGAAAGAATAGAAAAATAGGAGAGTGCTAGTGTTAGAGGCCTTTTTTTAAGAAAACAAACAGTAAGAAAACGAATAGAGAGCGCAAGTGTTAGAGGCTCAAGTCAACAAACAGATCAAATAGAATTAGAATAGTGAGGTGAATGACGTCGAGGTGACCGTTCCAAGATGGCGGACGCGTCGACGTGCTCGCCGCGGTCATCTATACATATCTATGGCCACGACGACCGCCGTGCGTCTCCAATGTCGTCATCACGCAGCGAACGTGTCCCACGTGCAGATGTTTACGTCCTCCTCTGTGTGACGTCAGTGCCCAGTGAGTCGTCGTCGGATGAGAAACATCGGCGATGTTAAAGATGCGGTTCAGCGCGCAAAACGCCTCGCGGCGGACGCGACGCGCGCGGGTGTGAACGCGCAGCGATGCGCGCGCGCGTCGGGACACAGAAGCAGACGGGAAATCGGTGTTATTAACGGTTTTCGCTTGCGTCCGTTAGTCTGGCCTTTCTTTCTTCTGCTGAGCAGTCTCCGGATCCATGATGGAGGACGCGCTGGAGTGCGGATGGGTGTCGGTGCGCCCCAACGCCTTCGAGGAGAAAGACAAGCACAAGTTCGTCTTCATCGTCGCCTGGAACGAGATTGAGGGCAAGCTCGCCGTCACGTGCCACGACCGGACCGCGCAGCGGCGCGGCGGGAGCGCGGAGCCGGAGCTCGGTGACGCGCCGCCGGACTCCAGCTGGGCAGGCCTCTTCTCGTTCCAGGAGCTGCGCGCCGCTCACCTGCAGCTGTGCGCCGTCAACTCGGACCTGGAGCCGTGTCTGCCCGCCTTCCCCGAGGAGCAGACCGTGTGGTCGGTGCTGTTCGGCGCGCCGGAGCTGAACGCGCGCCACGCGGACGCGCTCTGCTTCCAGCTGCAGGTGTACCTGGGGCACGCGCTGGACACCTGCGGATGGAGGATCCTGTCCCAGGTGCTGTTCCCCGACTGCGACGACTCCGAGGAGTACTACGAGAGTCTGAGCGAGCTCCGGCAGAAGGGCTACGAGGACGCGCTCCAGAGAGCCAAGACACACCTGCAGCAGGTGAGACTAATTAACGGCCAACATCATCCCGAGATCCACAGCTCTGTGTGTGTGACCCCGGCCCACAAAACCAGTCATGAGGGTCAGTTTTTTGAAATTGAGATTTATAGGTCATCTGAAAGCTGAATAAATAATCTTTCCATTGATGTATGGTTTGTTAGGATCGGACAATATTTGAAAATCTGGAATCTGAGGGAGCAAAAAAATCTAAATATTGAGAAAATCACCTTTAAAGTTGTCCAAATGAAGTTCTGAGCAATGCATATTAATAATCTAATTTGATATATTTACGGTAGGAAATGTACAAAATATCTTCATGGAACATGATCTTAATATCCTAATGATTTTTGGCATAATAGAAAAATTGGTAATTTTGACCCATACAATGTATTGTTGGCTATTGCTACAAATATAGCTGCTTATGACTGCTTTTGTGCTGCAGGGTCACATAGCAAACCTCAACTGTGTGATTGTTCATATCATCGCAAAATCTATTATGGCACCGCTCGATATATAAAGCTATATAGTGATGTTTATATACAGTACAGGTGTGTAAGGTGATTCCTAGTTAGTAAAAATGTTCCAAGGACGTTTTGCTAATGTTCCTGAAAAGCTATGAAAATGTTATTTCTAAATATTCTCAGAACGTTTAAAACATCTAGTTTAAATGTTAAAAAGGTAATCAAGAAACATTTTTAAAAAGTTTTTTATTGGTTATGTGAACGTTAAAGGAACGTTCCATTTGATCATTTTGCAAACATTAAGGGAGCATTACTTTTGAATGTTCTCTGAACCATCGGAAACTAGTAGATATTACCATTTTAAATAATTAGACAAACAAGTAAGTTTCAGAAAAACATTCCATGAGCGGTGTATAAATGTTTTATTGCTAACGTTCTGAGAACATTATCTATCAATGTTTGTTTGTAAGTTCGACAGAACCGTCAGCTAAAGTTCTGTTAGCTGGATATAAACTATACAGCAAATATCAACTGCTGGATCGTTTATATCATCTCTAAATGTAACTATATTATCGTCCAGCTCCAATCTGATAAATGCGGCTATAAGGCATAAAGATTTTAAGATATTATAAACATGAACATCATGATTTTCTGTAAAGCTGCTATACAAATAAATAAATATATCCACTAACTGCAAACACACACACACACACACACACACACAATACTGACTGTCTTCATTCACAACACTAGAGCTGCTGTTTGGGTTCAAACACAAACTTCTTTTCAGATGTTTTTGTTGAAGTGTGTTTGTGTCCGTTTACAGTAAATGACAGTATGACACCTGCTGTGATGCATCTGTGACATGTATATGTTTAAACACGAAAGTATGAAACCAACAATAACAACTGCTGCATCACCCCACTGACTGAACACACTCACTCACACACACCCTCTCTCTCACACACACACACACACACAAGACCTTACAGAAACACTCCTATGTGTCATCTGAGAGTCTTCAGAGACTGAAGGCATTTGTTCTTATTGATTGATACATGAGTCGACAACACAGTCAGATATTAATAACCCAGATCACTCATTGATTACAGTGATGTGGGCGGAGCTTCAACACTTACAGTAGAACTAACCCTAGTAAAGTAAAGCAGCACTAGATGTGATCATCAGCACACGGGTCACTGAACCCCTAAACCACCATCTGTCAGAGCGAAACCTGACCCAGAGACAGAACAATGAGTGTGAGCGGATTACACACACACACTCACACACACACACACACACACACACACACACACATTCTTATACACACTCTCTCACACACACACACACACACATTCTTATACACACACACACACACACACACATTCTTATACACACTCTCTCACACACACACACACACACACACACACTCTTATACACACTCTCTCACACACACACACTCACGCGCACACACATACAAACACACACGCATAAACAAACACAGACACACACATGCATACACATACACAGACACACACATGCATACACATACACAGACACACACACACACACACACACACACAAACTCACTAATTAACACACACAAGCACGCACACACACATATACACATTAGGGGTGGGCGCTATACCGGTATTAACGTGACTACCGGTATTATGTTGTGCCTTGATATGGATTTTGCTATACCGTGGATTAGGGGTGGGCGATATGACCAAAATCTTATATCATGATATGACTAATTTTATATCACGATAATGATATATATCACGATATAGTAATCTTTTTTTTTCTTTTAAAAAGGTTTTTATGATATTAAAATCTTTGATGCCATAGAATTTTCATAATCCTTGTCACCAATGTCAATATCAAACTAATACAAGCCAAAAATAGACAAAAAAACTCAAGATCACTGAAGATAAATAAACAGTCAGTGATGAAATAAGAAACTAATTGCAAGCAATATTACAAAAAACTACAATAAATAAGAAACACTACATACATTGTGTAAATTAATTAATCACTGTTAATTATATCTATCTATCCATCTATGATGGATATAATTAACGTGTATTATGTGTAGATTCTATACATATATATATATATATATATATATATATAAATAAATCTTTTTTTTAAACTTTTTTTTAATTATTATTAAAGTTACAAAAGTGATTTAGTCAAGAGCAGTGAGAGATTTTCTAGCAATGTGCTCTGATTAATATGAATGGCAGACAGAACGAATATTGGACAGCTTCCCCTTTAAGACCGAAGTCCGGATCCAATATAATGTTACATATGCGTTTCCTCCTTCAGCTGTTTCCTCTCTCTTTAGACCTAAATCACTGTCTTTATGAGGATACTTGCGAAGATGGGGATTCTGACGCACAAGTGTGTTTACAGTATGTGGTTGGATTATGAATTTGTAAAATGTTAAATCTAGGTTCCAATGTAACAGTATATAAACTGAAGAAGTTATATACATTGTATTTAGCGTTTATGGTGAAGATGATGACATCAGATGAACGATTCTGTTAAACAAAGTTTGTAGAGGTTCCTGTTCTCTTATTGTAAGTCAAATGAGCCACTCTTGGAGACTCTCAGCTTTTGTTTGTAATGGCTCTAAGGGCCCCTGCCTCAGTCTTTGGGCAGTTATGCTGATTGGATTAGGAGTGGTTAAATGGGGCAGGTTGTTATACCTGAATACTTCATTTGCATGCTTTGTTTAAGGTCGTCACCCAGTTGCTTTGTCTCCTAAGCACTGCCCCCTAAATGTATATAAACTACAATGTATCACTGCTTTAGTTAGACTTGGATGAATACAGCGACGCACAGCGAGATCTCAATAAAGAGTAACTTCTGTATGAAAGATATCCCAACATCTCCTGGTCCCTGCTTCGACGAGGAAAAAGTTTCCTACAATGTAATCGTTTCAAAGCCAATAAAGCGGCAAAAAATAAAAATAAAAATGCGCGGTCCTCTCACAGAAACCGAGACGGCGAACGCATATATCTCTGTTGTTTGTGTTTCAACGGCTTAAAATCGGTTGTTTTAAAACTGCAGTGCTTAAAAACACGTGTCCATGCTACAGATGCAGTCCCTCGTTTAGGAACGAGCTCCTCGTTTTGTTCTGGTTCTGTCTCCGCTTCACGCCCCGTGGTGCTGTGTAAAGATCTCAGTCATCCAAATTATTAAAAAGTATTACCGTAAACAATGTATTTTGCGACACCACGAAATAAACGATAGAACATAATATGAAACGATAGACTTTTTATTTCGTCCATCTGATGTATATCGTCCTATCGCACAGCCGTACCGTGGATACCGCTACATATTCATGGATTCATTGGATGGACAGACAAAGATTGCCTGTAGAAAGAAAGCCTGTAAGGTCTACTAAAATGTGATTCCAATTTTCTTTTTTTTTTTCCTCATATCACAATATATTATCGATATCGTCTGGACATTGGAAAATATTGTGATATGAATTTTAGCTCATATCGCTCACCCCTAATACACACACACACACACACACACACACATATATACACAAACACACACGTACGTATTACACACAGATATTTACACACACACACTCACTCACACACTCCGTTATAAACGAGTGAATATCGTCAGACACAAACATCCCAGCGAGTGTCGTTTACTGTCAAGAAGCAGAAACACACTCACAGTCAGTTCAGATGATAAACACAGCTAGTGTTGTGTGACCGTGTGTGTGAACATGAGTGAATGTGGTTTGTGCGGTGTGTTGAAGTGTCTGTTTAGAGTGATTCGTCCTGCATGATTAACCAAAATAAACCCCAAATCGAGAAACGGCTTTATGTGGTGATTATCAGATCACAAATCCTGTGATTTAGTTCAGCATCTGCGCTGTTTCAGAGTGAAGCGTGGCACTGTGTTCATTTACACACCAGCAGCTCGTGATGTTTCAGCTCTCCGAGTCGCTTTAATGTGCGTCTGGGAACAAAACATGAGCTAAACATCTTCATAAACGTGTAATAAGAAGCGCTGATCCACAGAAGAGAAGCTTTAAGGAGCGCACGCTTCTGCGGTTTTCTGTCAGAATAAAAGTTTGATGGTTTAACATTTTAAATTAAGACAGCCATTAATATTATATTGTAATTTTACATTTATAGTGTAAAATAAAAATAATTTTTCTCAAAATTCTGGCCAAAATTGTGCAAACCTACAAACAGGCACATTTTAAGCACGATTTTGCCCTGATTTGTTTTCGTGAGCGGATCAGAGAAGTTTGTGTTTGTCCAGTGATGATTAGCTTGTGTTAGCACAGAGGGGTATATTACACTATTATATTCTATATTATATTAATGTTTTATTTTCTCCCAAATTCATTTTTTACCTAAATTTCAATTGACTTTTTTTCTGGAATCTATTCAAAAGATAAAAATTTTATTTTTATTTAAATGTTGATTTAATAATTAAATAGCAAGCCTAATTATTTGAAATTGTGAAACAATTAATTAAAAGTTTAACAAAAATTACATTTTCAGGATCCTATGAAAAATCCATTTTTGTTTTTCCCAAATTTAAGTCAAACCGAATGTTTGTTTCTACGTCTCAAAGCGCTGTTTATCTCCGTGTTAAACTGCATGTGTCCAAAGTCAACCACTCAGCAGGAAGTCTGACTGTAAACAAGACTCAAACAGCGACACACACACACACACACACACACACACACAAACCTGTATGACTTTCTCTATTCAGTGGAACACAAAAGGAGATATTGTGATAAATGTCTCAGTGTTTTCTGTCCATATAATGGAAGTCAATGGGCTCCAGTGTTGTTGGTTCTCAAAGTTCAAGTGTGTGTGAGTGTCTGCGGTCACGGTCAGGCTACGTGTGCTGTAGACGCTGATGTGTGTGTGTGTGTGTCTGCTGTGTGTGACAGTATGAGCTCTCATTGGCCGGTGAGTCGGTCTGCTTCAGCTCAGCAGGGCAGATGAGTGTTCAGACAGCTGTTATCTAGTGTGTGTTTATGATGGGTTCTGCAGTCAGTGGGTCAAAGGTCAGCAGTGCCTGGTGTGATTTCCTGATGGGTGGTGCAGGTGAAACACTGCTGCATGTGTTTGTTTATTGAGCCTTTGTGTGTGTGGGATGTTGCTCATTCACACTTCATCATACATATGTGTCAATGTGTCATAAATACTGGAGACACAAGCCATTAAACACTCTCTCTCACACACACACACACACACAGCCCGATGAAGATGTAGAAGCGATTCCCATGGAAGAGTCACATGACACTGCTGTCAGCCAATCAGGACGTTTTACACAGTGACTCGCGTATCCTGTGCCAAAAACAGGAGAGAGGAAACAGGATGTGATGTCACAGCTTGAGGGGTTTTCCAGCATGGATGGAGTGAGAGAAAACCAACACTAGAAGCGTCCTGTGACTGTATTCCTGCACACACAGCCCTTCATCATCATCATCAGTTAAAATCCTCTCTGTCCAAACTTACACTTGCCAATAGACAAATATTTTTTTAATAAGAAATTAATACTTTAATTCATCAAGGACGCTTTAAATTGATCAAAAGTGCCAGTAAAGACATTTATAACGTTACAAAAGATTTCTATTTCAAATAAATGCTGTTCTTTTGAACTTTCTATTCATCTGTGAATCCTGAAAAATAAAATGCATCACAGTTTCCACAAAAATATTGTGCAGCACAACTGTTTATAAACATTGATAATAATCAGAAATGTTTGTTGAGCAGCAAATCAGCATATTAGAATGATTTCTGAAGATCATGTGACGCTGAAGACTGGAGTAATGATGCTGAAAATACAGCTGCGCATCACAGAAATAAATTACAGTTTAGCACATATTCACATAGAAAACAGCTGTTTTACATTAGAATAATATTTCACAATTTTTACTGTATTTTTAATCAAATAAATGCAGCCTTGGTGAGCAGAAGAGATTCTTTCAAAATAAAAATCAGCATCTCAGCAAAAATCTCAGCAACCTCAAACTTTTGAACAGTGTAACTTCATTAGAAGCTTTAACTCAAACTCATTCAGCGCGCTGGAACTGAGCGTGTGACGCGAGTCATGTGACCAGATGCAAATAATATTTACAGCAACAATAGACGTGAAAGCATCAGCAGGTGTGCATTCAAATCAGAGATGGTCCGTTACAGCAGGTGTGTTTGTACCTGAACAACAGCAGCTCGTCTCCACGGCGACGGTCGTCAAGGTGAACAGAGGCTCAGTGTTGCTGATGAATGGAGCAGTGTTTGAGTTACACTCAGACTCACAGACAGTCCATTCATCAGCGAACACAGCTCAACATTCACCGAGCACAAACACAGTCCTTTACTGACCGCACAAACTCCAGTG
This sequence comes from Onychostoma macrolepis, assembly GCF_012432095.1. Lineage (NCBI taxonomy): Eukaryota > Metazoa > Chordata > Actinopteri > Cypriniformes > Cyprinidae > Onychostoma > Onychostoma macrolepis. The sequence continues at coordinate 30,968,016 of NC_081175.1, forward strand.
TGTGTGTGTGTGTGTGTGTGTGTGTGTGTGTGTGATGAAGATCTGAGCGCACTGCACTGATCTGATGTGACTCGAACTGTTTTCTCTCGAGAACAGGATCCGTCTTATTTCACTCCCTAATAATTCATCTATAACCTAATGTTATTATGTAAGCATATGTGCTTTTTAAAATTTTGTAGTAGTTTTTGCATTTTTCTTGTTTTTTTAAGTTATGACTTTTTTTTTAGTAATGATTTAAGTTTACTTTCATCTTATTTCAGTTTTAGCTTTAGTTCCGTTTTAGTTTTTTAGTGCTGTCAAACGATTAATCGCGACTAATTGCATCCAAAATAAATTTTTGTTTACATAATATATGTGTGTACTGTGTGTATATATAAATACACACACACACACACACATTATGTAAATAAAAACGTTTATTTTGGATGCGATTAATTGTTTAACAGCACTAGTTTTTATTTATTTCTAGTGAGTCATTTTAGCTTTTTTTAGCTAAAGCTTTAACTTGAACTGTTTCAGTTGCCAAGGCAAAATGTCAAATTTTCATTTAGTTTGTTTTTCATTTAATATTCATATTTTATTTAAGCTTTATATCAGTTAACAGAAATGTTTATGATAGTTTTATTTATTTATTAACGATAATAACCCTGGTTCTCGCTCAATCACAATGGCTGTGCATTGTGTTGTGTATTGTGAGTATTTAATTTTTTTCTGATTAAAAATTGTGATTGCAATTTAAAATGTGCTTGTCTGTAGGCCTAAACAATTTGGCCAAACTCAGTTATAAAAATTATAATAAAAATAATAAAATTAGTATTTAAGAAAAATAACATTATCAATTTTTGTTGTACTATTGTTTATAGCTGCCTTAGTTTCTACATTTTCAAGCACTAAAGGTGCAGTAAGTGATTTCTGAGAGGCGCTGTTGAAGGTGGATCAGACCAAGCACAAAACACTTCTATCCAATCAGCAGTAAGGGGCGTGTCCACTCAGGATGGGGGAGGTGCCTGTGTTGCATAGCATGTGTGTGAATTTGAGGGCGGAGCTATTAAGACGGGGGGATTCTTTGAGGTGGGGCGTGTTTGTTTTAGTGATTTCAAATACCAACCGCGTTTCTCTGAAATCAGTTACTGCACCTGAACCCTTAAAGCTTCTTTTCAGTTGATCAGAGTTTGTGGAGATTGTGTGACTCAAACTCACAGCTGATGCAGATGGAGCTCGTGTGGATCGTTTACTGTGAACTGAGACTCTGAAAACACACTCATGAGCTGCTGGCGTGTAAATGAACATCCGAGATGTACAGACATCGGTCAGTGTGTGACACGTGTGTTGTTATTGTCATGTGACGTGTGTGTGTGCAGCTGCTGGAGAAGCAGCGCGGCGTGGAGCGGATGGTGGAGCTGCTGCAGTTGTATGCGGAGCAGGACGAGGCGTATGGAGATCTGGTGGAGGCCACGACCG
>NC_081175.1:30974476-31059476 GCF_012432095.1 Onychostoma macrolepis
GGGCTTCATAGAAAGTGTTACTGAAATAGCTTTTATCTGAGCAAAATATGTCTAGTTACAGTCAGGGTTAGGCATGTATTAGGACTGCACCATATTGAAAAAAACTGACATTGTGATATATATATATATATATATATATAGAGAGCGATGTAAAGAAATACAGGAATGTGCATCAGATGTCTTGAATTTCTCAAATTAAATAATTAATAATTCTATAATAATTGGGGTGATTTTGTAGGCATCTTCATAGAAAATAAATATAATAAAAACCCTGAAAAATGACTTTTTACCTTATTTTGAGTTAGTTAATACACTATTTGACTCACCTTATTCACTATCAGTTCAGGCAAATCAAGGATCTAATATATTATGATATTAATAATGAATGTTGCTTCTTACCCTAAAATAACCCTTACCCTCATTTGTGAATTAAGAAGTGCAGTCTGGCATCTAGAAGTGATCCGGTTATTATGGATCAGCAGCTAATAATGGTTTTAAGTCAGTTATTTCTATCTTTTGCTGTAGTGTGTCAGGAGGAAATATCAGTTTAGATAGCTTCAAGAAACCTCCTGCAGAGCTACAGTGCTGTTAAACGTTTGAGGCACTTGTGTAAAGATGCTGTAAAATGAGGATGCTGTCAAAAATAATGTCATTAATAGATTTTCTTGATCAGTTAACTTCCATTAACTAAATGAAATGAACATGTGTTGTGAGCATGCTTTGTGTTTAAAGCAGGTTTTGTCCTCGCTGCACTCGAGCAGAGTTTCTCAGGAGCTTCGCAGGTTTCTTGAAGCGTCTTGAGACACAGTTCTTCTGGATTTAGTCTCAGTTTGTTCTTCATGTCACTCCAGACAGACTGATGATGATCAGATCAGACAAAAATCTCACTGGATTATTACAATTAATGGCTAAATACACACTGATACACTTACAAGTGTTACAATAATTTTGACCACCACTGTATATAGTGAAGTGACATGTGGCCAGGTACTCAGAATTTGTGCTCTGCATTTAACCCATTCCCAAGTGCACACACACAGCAGTGCACACACACACAGCAGTGAACACACACACACCAGTGAACACACACACACACCGGGAGCAGTTGGGGGTTCGGTTCTTGCTCAAGGGTCTCTGCTCAGTCGTGGTATTGAGGGTGGAAGAGAGCGCTGGTTTTTCACTCCCCCCACCGTCAATCCCTGCCGGACCTGAGACTCGAACCTGCAACCTTCGGGTTACAAGTCCGACTCTCTGTCCATTAGGCCATGAACTAACCTGGAATATTGGAATATATATATATAAATATAACAGAGCACTACACTAAAGAGGATTGGTAACGTCTTTCACGAGGTGAAATATTATCTCATCAATGATATCTTTCTCTCGCTTCTCGTATGGTGTTACACTGGCGGATGGCAATCAGATCTGGCTTTGCACTCGCCATACAGAGTTGTGGTGCCGACTTAAATGATCAAACTAATTAGTTGTATTGTGGCAGCAACTGCAAGACACTCCTGACAAAGTACCTGTTTTTGGTCAACATCATCCTTTCTGTATCCAAAATATTTCCATATAACTGATGATGCGTTTCATTTCGGTGTGTTTCTCCCATTCCTCGCCCCTCTCGCCATGCGCACGCAGAGACTGCATGTCAAAAACGTGAAGCAACAAACGTTGTTTATAGTTTTTTTAAGAACCCTTAAATCAGAATTTATTACTTTGTCAGGCAAATATAGAACCATGTGAGTTTTTTTTCTTTTGAATCAAACACAAAAGAACGTATATGTTTGGCCCTGCATCGCACCTCCTGCGACGTGACTACTGCGCACATCACGATTTTGATGTTGAAACGATGTATCATGCAGCCCTAGCATGTAATTGTGCAATTTAATAATTTATAATTATTTTATTTTATTTTACAATAAAGCCACTCCTAATTTCAGTATTAAAAAAAAGTCTGAACATGACATTTTCATTCTAGGAGAAGTTTTGGAGATACTGTGAGGATCTTGGAGTCTAATGTTGATTTACACTTTCTCTACTCTACTCTACTCTCTCTGTCAGTGATGTACGAGCGCATGCGCACCGACCAGAGGAAGTTTGGGAAAGCCGCATGGGGGGCGGCAGTGGAGCGCATGGAGAAACTCCAGTACGCCGTTTCTAAAGAAACACTGCAGCTGATGCGTGCCAAAGAGATCTGCCTGGAACAGAGGAAACATGGACTGAGAGAGGAGGTTCATAAACACACACACACACACACACACACACTCACACAAGTCAAGTCAAGTCACCTTTATTTATATAGTGCTTTTAACAATACAGATTGTGTCAAAGCAGCTTTACAGTCTCAAATAGTGCATCAATAATGCAAAACGACAAGATTAAACACTCAATTTTCAGTTAAAGGCAGTTCATCATTGAATTCAGCTCAGTTCAGTTTAATTAGTATCTGTGCGATCAAGTCCACGATATCGCTGGAAATTAAGTGTCCCCAACTAACAGTGTTAGGTTGGGTTGGGCGATGTCTACCAAATTGGCATCGGACGATGTCTGCAATGAAACATCGTGATGGACAATGACATCGGGGGCGGGGTTAGGGGTGTGCCCGAAGCATGAGTCCGTATGCAGAAAGGTACGGAAAACAAATAACGCATTCTACGGAGCCACTAAAGGGACGTTAGCCGCTAGCTAGCATTACAGCACATGAAAGTTACTTACCACATACACAGAGTAAGGAGAGATGACTGATTGGACAATAGCGAATGATTTGCAGATACTGAGCACCACTGACAAATATCTAATCTTGTAAAATGTGTTGGTAAGTACTGCCGCTCCGTAGTATAGAGTCCGTGTGATCACGAATCTCGAAAGTGAAAGTGAAATGAGAGCGCGCATTCGAAAGCGGTTTCAATGCCCTGCATACTAGTAGCGGCACCCTGATGCCAGAGTTTTGAGAACGCAGTGGACGTGGAGGACTATAGTGTGATAAGAGCTCGCTCAAGTACTGAGGAGCTAAACCATTCAGGGCTTTATAATATAGAGCTGAGTATCATTAGCATCACAGTGAAAGCTAACACGTGTTTCCTGATGATATTTCCCAAGGGTAACATGTAAACCGTGAAAAGTAATGGCCCTAGTACTGAGCCTTGAGGTACTCCATACTGCACTCATACACATATACACACACACACTCAAACTCATACACACACACTCATATAAAACAGCATTAAGCGTGCCACCACTAGCGCTGCATTACAGGGTTTCGGTAAACATGTTGTAAGTGAAAGTGCACAGATGTGCGTGTGTCAGCTGCTGTCTGCGTGTGTGTGTCTGCAGATGCAGGGTCTGCAGGGGGGCGAGGACGCCATGGTGCGTCTGGACCAGCTGGAGGCCATGTACTACGAGCTCCAGCTGCAGCTCTACGAGATCCAGTTCGAGATCCTGAAGTACGAGGAGCTGCTGCTGACGGCGCAGCTGCAGAGTCTGCGCAGACAGATGAGCGGTGAGCATCTGCACTCCTGACCCCCGACGCCATTCAGCCGTCAAGTCACCTTTATTTATATAGCACTTTTAACAATACAGATTGTGTCAAAGCAGCTTTACAGCGTTAAGTAGGAAAAATTGTGTATAATAATGTAAAACAGTAAACACTAAATTTTCATCATTGAATTCAGCGATGTCTTTGTCCAGCTCAGTTCAAATAGTATCTGTGCGATCAAGTCGACGATATCACTGGAAGTTAAGTGTCCCAAGCCATCAAGCGGAAATTAAGCCATCATCTGTGTGTGACTCTGTGTGTTTGCAGAGAGGCAGGAGGAGGTGGTTTACTATGACACCTACGAGAGTCCTGACGCCATGAAGTCCACCGATGACCCCTCGACCCCTCTGAGCCCCCCTAGAGACGACATGGCCAAACTCCAGCAGAGAACCAGACAGCTGGAGGCCCGCAGGGGACGCATCACCGCCAAGAAAGCCTACCTCAAACACAAGAAGGTATCAGAGCTGCAAACATCTGATCAGAATATAAACATCACGGAGTATGTTTACATGGACAACAATATTCCAGTTTTAACACGATTAAGACAATACTCTGATTAAGAATCTACCATATAAACAGAGATTTTTAATTAGCTCAATCCGGCTAAAGTCATACTCGAAGTAAACACAAATCAAATTAATACATGTGGAGTATTCCTATTTTAGTCGCATTATCGCGGTGCAGTATAGACATAGTACACACCTTAATCACTTTATTATTGTCGTTTAGGACTTTGCCGCATTTTTCGACAGGATACACACACGGCAGCGGTCAACCGTTTCACGGCAAACAAGAGCATGGCTTCAACAACGCCATCGTCTGTTTGCACATATAGCATGACAAATAATTAACTGCACTTGAAGCTTTCAGTAAATTAAAAATGAAACACCCAAAACTGTAAATGGCATCATAACGAAGATGAACTATATATTTATATGTGAAATTCTGGGTTGGATGTCGGATGGCGTCACGTGGGGACGTGATGACGTGTGCCATTAATCGATCTGTGTACTATAACATGTAAAGCAGGAACGTGAAAGGAATGTTCTAAAAGCAGCTCATGTAAACACCTTAATCATAATATAAGGTAAATAATTAGATTACTGATGTTCATGTAAACGTAGTCAGTGTCATGTAGTGTTGACCGATATATTGCAGATAGGGATGTAACGATTCACTCAACTCACGATTTGATTCGATTCACGATTTTGATTTCACGATTCTATTTTCTCATGATTTTTTTTTTAACTAAATGCAATTGAAGACATTATACAATAAATAAAAAGGTGTCCTTTTATTAGGCTATTGCTGCAAGATTCTTTGTAAAATTTAAATATAACAAAAATAAATTGAAATTTTAAAACAAACCCCAAATCAAATAAGTTACACAAATAAAATAAATCTCTTCATATAAACAAATTAAGGCTTTGTCTGTGCTCTTTCCATTTAAGATTAGAGGCATAATCCACATACATGCAGCATGAGCAGTTTTAGTCTAAATTAGATTTCGAAATTTGAAGCAAAAACAGAATGGTCTGACTTTAGTTTCGTTAAACTATACTACATAAAACACATCTGAAGGAAACAGAGCTGAATGAGCCGCAGGTTCACTCTCTGCCAGCAGGTGGCGCTTATGAACAACAATGATACAGTGTTTCCTTAGTTACCGCTGTAAACAAAGAAGCTGCGCTTATGAACTCTACTTTAATATGCATCGTTCGGGCGAGATGAAAAGAAAATAGTTTAACAGTTCTGACGTCTCATTTTGTTCTCGTTCTCAGGAAATCTGCATCATCAACCACACACAGAAGCTGCAGCAGCGGCAGGACAGTCCGGACGGCGTTTCCCACCAAGCTTTGCTGCAGGTGCGAGTCTAAACAGCAATGTAATGCTGAAGATGAATCACATGTTGATCTCATGAATCATCTGTTTGCAGGATGAAGAAGAGGAAGAGGAGCAGCGGCTGTCCAGAGTCAGTCAGGAGAGACAGAGGACACTGGACCGACTGCGCAGCTTCAGACAGGTCAGACGCTCAACTGCATCTGAAAACACACGAGAAACACTCACAGCACAGCATCACAATCACACAGCACTACCTGCAGAAACTACTGGACTCACACGATCCGTCTGATTCACTCAGTCATGTCTTCATTTGCTCGTTGTGAATAGTCTCTTCTAAAACTATTAAAAATCATATTCTTTTATTGAAATAAAGCTGAAACAAAATATTAATATTAACTATTAAACTGCTTGCCTTCAAACCAAACTTATGCTTTCAAAAATAGTTTTTGTTAAGTGTAATTAAACTGAAATAAAATTTAAAAATAAATATTAGAAAACTTTAGAAATGTTGCCTTGGCCACTAAGTAAAATAAACTAAGTTGAAGTACTAAAATTACTAAAACAAAGAATAATGACTAAAGAAAATCATTACAATTAATGAAAATGAAGCAAAACAGAAATATAAAAACTCCAAAAAACTAATAAAAATGACAAAAGCTCTTAAAATTTAAATGAAGCTAAAATAAAATTGATTATAAATATTAGATGAAAAACTTAAAAACCTATAAGAAATGTTGCCTTGACAACTAAACAAAATTGAAGTAACTGAAGAACTGAACTAAAATATAAATAAGCCTAAATAGAACATATAAAAAATAATAGCTAATAAAAACTAAAAATAAATTGAAAAATAAAAAAAGCACTAGAAATTGTTTTTGTTACTTGAAATTAAGCTGAAATAATTTAAATGAAAAACCTAATTTATACTTATTTAATTTGGGTTGGCAAGACAACATTTCTAATTATAATTTAAGTTAAATTACCAAGCTTTCTAAAATACTGAAATTACTAAAATTAAAATATCTAAATATATAAAAAAAAATAATAATAATAAAAATGACAAAGGCACATAACAATGACTAAAACGATAAAAAAATGAAACTATATAAAAAAAAAAGCTAGTTCAAAATATTAATACAGTGCCCTCCACTAATATTGGCACCCTTGATAAATATGAGCAAAGGCGGCTGTGAAAATAAATCTGCATTGTTTATCCTTTTGATCTTTCACTCAAAAGATTCACAAAATTCCAACCTATCACTGAAGTAAGACAATTGAAAGTGGGGAGAAAATCTCATGCTGAAATAAATGTTTTTCTCCAATGAATGTTGGCCACAATTATTGGCACCCCTAGAAATTCTTATGAGTAAAATATCTCTGAAGTATATTCCCATTCATATTTACATTTTTTAACACACCAAGGTGACTAGGAGCATGAAATTATCCAGCCATGACTTCTGTTCCAGAGAAATATAAAAATTAGGAACACAAAGGCCAAATTCCCTCAATCATCCAGAGAAGTAAAACCAGAGAATATATTTCTGATGTGCAGCAAAAGATAACTGAGCTTCACAAATTAGTGAAGTGGCTTTAAGAAAAGAGCCAGAGCAGTGAAAATTCCCATTTCCACCATCAGGGCAATAATTAAGAATTTCCAATCAACATAAAATGTTAGGAAACTGCCTGGAAGAGGACGTGTGTCTATATCGTCCTAATGCACGGTGAGAAGGAGAGTTTGAGCGGCTACATCACCACATGTTGTTTGGGAGGGTTTCAAGAAAAATTCTCCTCGCTCATCCAAAAACAAACTCCAGCATATTTAGTTATCAGACACGACTGGAGCTTCAGATGGGACTGGCTTCTATGCTCAGATCAAACTAAAACATGAGCTTTTTAGCAGCAAACACTCAAGATGGGTTTAAAAAGTGCCCCATGTGTACAATGAAATATACTGCTGTATTTTTGATGTTGTGGCCTATATTTCTGCTGGAGGTCCTGGACATCTTGTTTAGACGCATGGCATCATGGATTTGATCAAATACCAACAGATAAAAAATCAATAAGTGTCTGACTCTGTTAGAAATCTTATAATGGGCCATGTTTAGATCTTCCAACCGTACAATAATCCAAACACAAACCTCAAAAACAACACAGAACCAAGCTTCTGCTGGTCATTCCAGTCCTCTGACCTGAACCCTGTAGAACATGAGTGACCTGAAGAGAAGAAGCTGTGAATCTAAAGGGTCTGGAGTGATTCTGGATGAAGGAATGGTCTCTGATCTCAGGCATTATAGGCATTATAGGAGAACATTTAGAGCTGTTAAACTGACAAATGGAGGTTTCAAAAAGTAGTGAATAAAAGGGTGCCGTTAATTGTAGCCAATGTGTATTAGAGAAAAACATTTATTTCACAATGAGATTTTCTCCCCACTTTCAATTGTTTTACTTCAGTGATAGGTTGGAATTTTGTGAATTTTTTGAGTGAAAGATCAAAAGGATAAACAATGCAGATTTATTTTCACAGCCGCCTTTGCTCATATTTATCAAGGGTGCCGATATTAGTGGAGGGCACTGTAGGTACTGTAAAAGTTTAGCTTTTGCTTATTGTTTGACTCAAAACACTGTATTAACAGAACATCTTTAGCACATTAAAATCCTGCGCAGATGCAGAGCGCTGTAGCTTTGACTGGCTGTGTGCTGATTGGTCTCCGCAGCGCTACCCGGGTCAGGTGACTCTGAAGTCCACTCGTCTGCGTCTGGCGTACTCCAGGAAGAGAGCGACACAGGCGCAGATGCAGGCGGCCAGCGTGCAGACGGACAACGCTCCGGACCTGGCTGCGCTGGAGCGTTCGGCGGGAGTACCAGAGCTGCGCCGGCCCGAGAGCTTCCTGTCGCTGCCTCCGATGGGCGGAGCCGTGGCCGAAGCCCCGCCCCCTGACGCGCACGCATCACTTCCTCTGGCCAGAGAGCTGCTGCTGCTGGACTCATCCACCTCGCCCATCGCCCCTCCTCTTCCTCCTCCTCCTCCTCCTCCTCCTCCACCTCCTCCACCCTCTCTGGAGGAGACGCCCGCGGACGCCAGCCCCGTCCGCTCTCCCCTCGGACCCTTCACCGCACGCTTCTTCGACAGCAGCCAGCTGCTCAACGCCAGGAAGAAGCTGAGGAAGACGGCCTCGCTCGAGTCCAACCAGTGGAGCAGAGGTGAGACGCAGCTTTCACACAAGCCCGGTTTCCCTCCAAAGATAAACTGGCACTAAATATCACTGAGAAAAGTAGGAGAAGCCACTGAATGTAATGCGATATTGAACGTGATCTTGCGTAGCTTGTCAGTGAACTACAGCTCTGTATTAAATGCCGCTCCATTTGAAAGCAGGTGATGGAGATTTATTAATAATCACAGAATCTACTTTACTGACGAGATGCGCATGACAATCGCATGCTATATATCGTGCAGCCCTAACATATATACATGTAAATATTTCAAAAATATATACTGTATGTGTGTCTTTATATATATACATAATAAATAAACACAGTATGCATACATGTTATGTAAAAAAAAACCGTTAATTTGAATGCTATTAATCGCTATTAATTAGAAAAGTTTATAAATCTGTTATTGTTTACAAAGAGAAGTTTCAGTGTCACATGATCTTCAGAAATCATTCTAATATGCTGATTTGCTGCTCAAGAAACATTTCTGATTATTATCAATGTTAAATATAGTTTTGCTGCTTAATATTTTTGTGGAAACAATGATACCACTCAAACATTTGTATAAGATTTAACAAAGAGAGAGAAATGTAATAATTTTATTCATCATGCATGAAAGTGATCAAAAGTGAGTGAAGAAATTATTTATATTTAGTAAATGCATTAACAAATTTAATTAATATATTTGATAGCTATTTATTTCAAAAACATTAATAATCGTAATGTTTCCAAACTTTTAGCAGGTACTTTAATAATAATAACAATTCTATATACTTTACTATAATATATTATAGTACTTTATTATAATATATTTACAGGACAATAGTATGTATTATTACAATATAAGATGTATCATTTAATGTGCTAAAATATATTTTTAAGAAGTGATGGGGGCTTGGTCAGATTTTCCTTCTTTTTTGTCTCTAGCTGATCACATGCCTGATATATAAATACACACACACATACAGTATATATTTTGAAAATATTTACATGTATATACATTTGTTATGTTTTTTTATTTTTATATATATATATATATATATATATATATATATATATATATATATATATATATTATACAATATATAAACATAACATATTTTCTTAAATATATACATGCATGTGATTGTATTTATATATACATAAATACACACTGTACACACTCATATATTATGTAAACAACAACTTTTATTTTGGATGCGATTAATCCTTTGACAGCACTAATCTGTACCATATTTATATAAAAATACAAAGAGTAAGAAAATATATTCAATTTGTTTTTAACAATAACATGAAGTGCATTAAACATTACATTACATTATGGTTTCCCAAACTGGGGTTTGAGAAGGAAATAGGGGGTTTATGAGTTTAATGAAAAGTTAACAAACTTAAAAAGTAACTGTAGTCTGATTACAATAATTTTAAAATGTAATTTAATCTAATTACAAGTACTTCATTTCTGGAATCTGATTATGTAATCCAGATAACATGTAATCAGTTACTACCCAGCTCTGTTTACAGTAAAATATCTGAGTTACTTTTTCAAATAAGTGACTCCAGCTCCTGTGTTTCTCATGTATCGGACAGCTCTGGTGTTGCCATGTTGAGAGAAATCAGGAGTAAGAACATGATCTTACTGTAGTTCTAGACTAAATATCAGCATTATTTACTCATCTCACCTGCACTAAAACACTTTCAGTGTTCCTCACAATCAATAAAAACACTCAAATGCAAACTCAGAATATTATACAAACCTGCAATAATTAAATATGTTAATAACTGAATTTACATTTCCTTCAGTTTGAGGCTTATTCATTTCATTTTTGGTATGAAAGGGCTTTTACATATGCCACAAATATAACTTTTTTTATATTTAAAAACTAGGGCTGGGTGATAAATCGATAACGATAATTATCACGATATAATTTTACTCAATAAAACGATATGAAGAGTTTGATAAATGTTCGATTATAATGTTTATGCATCCTAACTCATGCTGCTACTACTACTATCAAATGTGCATTCTAAGAGACAAAAAAAGTAATATTCTTAATTTATCAGGCAACTCAAATGTCACATATGAAATTAATTTTTCTACTAAGATATTTATTTTGTTAAGGAAAATTAATGGTCTGGTTCTACAACTTTCACTTTGGAGCAAAAATCTGGCTTTAAACTTGAAAGAAATTAAAATTTGATAATATTTTATCAGTATCGACTGATATGAAAATAATTGTGATATTTTTCTTGGCCATATCACTCAGCCCTATTAAAAACATACAAGCTGTCGGCGCCAATAGCCTCGTGGTTAGTGCGTCGACATACAGCGCTCACGGCGACCCGAGTTCGATTCCCGTCTCGAGGTCCTTTGCCGATCCCACCCCCCCGGTGCTTTCCTGCCGTCTCTCGCTACTGTACGATCGATAAAAGAATGCATAAAAAGCCCATTAAAACAAACATACAAGCAAGCCCAGCCCAGATGAGAAAAAGTAACGCAACATTACTTTCCATAAAAAGTAATTAAGTAATGCAATTAGTTACTTTTTTAGGGAGTAACTCAATATTGTAATGCATTACTTTTAAAAGTAACTTTCCACAACACTGAATTTAACTTGTGCGCAAAACTGGAATATCGCATAAAACATTTGTGAGTTAGCAGCATTTCCATCCAACGCGTCAGAGAACAAAATCGTCACAAAAAAGCCACTGAATATAATAATTTTCATTAGCGATGCACAATGTTATCGGAACGTTATCGGAATCGACCGATAATGGCTTAAAATGTAAACATCGGCATCGACCCGATATGAAAAATAATGCTGGTATGCCTTGCTGATAAGAGGAATAGCTCACATGTGCTCAGGGTGTGACGGCGGCAGGATCACTCAGAGACGGCTTGGGGGCGCTGTTGGCCTACTTGTCATAAAATGAAAGTAAAATATACAAATAACATTTAGATTCATGTCATAAAAATCACAAGTACGTTTTGATTCAAAGGTCAAAAGCTGTAGTCTGCATGAATAAAAATCACAAACAGGACACTTGAAAATTAAATAATTTTATACATAAAGATTTATTCATTGATGTGTAGTTTGTTTTTTTTCTTCAAACTGATTATGAAAATCTGACTTCATTTATTTAATTCTAACAAGTACATTTTTGTTAAAAAGTGACCATGTTTATAATCTCTGCACAGGAGAGACGTGGTGTTGTTTCCAAACAAAAGGAAATTCATCGGCTATCGGACAAAATGAGTTTAAAAATATCAGCAAAAATTCATTATCGTGCATCCCTAATCTTCATATATGATGAATGACTTGCGCCTCAGAGCGAACAGACGAAACAATAAAATTCACGATTCGATTATGATGATCATGATTCGATGTCACGATGCATCACAATTACATCAAATTTATTTTGTGCATTTTTATTAAATTATAAGAGCAGGCAAGTAAATATAGCTTCAAAACATACAAGCAAATATAAAGTATTAAAGGTGTGAAAAAGACAATTACAAGTGATAAACAAAAAGTACTTTCAGTATCTAAGAGTGCTTTAAGTATCTGAAAGTTTACAGACAAACATAGTTATGGGTTTTTCTTCTCAGCATTATTACCGTTTGATTATTACTGATGAGATCATAGACAGCGGCAGCTTTAATAGACTGCGTTCACACTAATAATTCACACTATTTCACATATCAGATGCTTTGTCCTGTTCTGAAAACATAACTGTGTTTACATCAGTTTCATATCATAAAAGTATTCTGAGATGCAAGTGTGAACGCTGCAAAAAAATGATGTTCTTCCTTAGTATTTTTGTTTTGTTTTCTAAAAATTCTTCAGTCAGGATGCATTTACTTGACAAGTGATATGCTTAAGCTAAACAAGATGATTATTCTTACTCCATTGGCAGATATTTTTACTTGTTTAAAGCAAAAACGAAAAAAATTATATAATATTTTCAGAAAACAAGACAAAATATCTGAAGTCAAGTAAATGCATCCTGATTCAAGAATTTTTAGATATTTATATTAGAAAACAAGACTAAGGAAGAAAATGATTTTTTTTGACGTCAGTAGGCTATAATTGATTACTGCATCGACGCAGCGATTGATTCCAGCACGCTAGGAAACAAAGCCCCAGTAACGCTGTGTTGTGTCCCCAGCGAGCTCGCCGATGGACGAGGTTCTGGCCAGTCTGAAGCGCGGAAGCTTCCACCTGCGGAAGGCCGAGCTGCGCGTTCTGGCGCCCGATCCGGACGAGGACGACGGAAACAACATCCTGGCTCAGATCCGTAAGGGAGTGCAGCTGCGCAAGGTGCGCAGACAGGAGCGCAGCTGCAGAGGAGTGACTGCGTCCGACCCGCTGACCCGCAGCATCCACGAGGCCCTGCGCCGCATCAAAGAAGCCTCGCCTGAGTCCGAGTCCGAGGACGAGGCGCCGTCCTGCGCCGACTGGGAGAGCTGAAGCGTGTGTTTACCTCACAGCAGATCACTGAAACACAGGCCGCGCTCGTCCAATCAGCCCTAAGTGTTTATTCCACTTACTACTCATTCATTTACTTTATTCTATTCTTTTTGTCTTTACGTATGAAAGCAGGAGGCGATACGAGATGTGTTTCCATTCATGTTCTCCTGCTCTCACGATCTGATCCATCGACCAAACCAACCAGCTCTGAAATCAGTCACCACTGATGTCAAAAAACATTCTTATTAAATGAAAAAAACACTGAAATAAAATATATATGTGACCCTGCAGCACAGAAGCAGTCATAAGCAGCACAGCTATATTTGTAGCAATAGCCAACAATACATTGTATGAGTCAAAATTATACATTTCTCTTTTATGCCAAAAATCATTAGGATATTAAGTAAAGATCATGTTCCATGAAGATATTTTGTAAAGTTCCTACCGTAAATATATCAAAACTTCATTTTTGATTATTAATATGCATTGCTAAGAACTTCATTTGAACAACTTTAAAGGTGATTTTCTCAATATTTAGATTTTTTTGCACCCTCAGATTCCAGATTTTCTAATATTGTCCGATCCTAACAAACCATACATCAATGCAAAGATTATTTATTGATGTATCATTTTTAAAAAATTGACCTTTATGACTGGTTTTGTGCTCCAGGGTCACAAATATTACATAAAAAAAAGCTTAAACTAAATGAAAATAATGCTTGTTGCCTTGGCAATGAAATAAGTTTAAAGCAATATTATCAAGCAGAAATAAATAAGCCTAAACAAATTAAATCTAAGTAGTAATGTTAAAAGAACAAAATTTAATAAAGATAAAAAGTTAAGCTAAAAAAATACTATAAAATTAAAAATACATATATACATACACTTATACACACAGGGATGTGATGATATTATCAATATCGTGATATTGCGATCGATATGATCGTGGTCACGTGACGATACGAAGCGATAGGTCTTCCGAGCCAAACGTGCAGTTTTTCAAATATATTGAAACTTCTTCTTCTCATATAGAAGGTGTTTAAAGTTGTGTTTTGGCCCAGAATCTGAAAGCACAATATAATGCCTTCAGCTTCAGACGATCAGCTGGCGATCCGCTGTTTTCTGCTTTATTTCAGCGTTTCACTAGATTTTTGTAAGCTTCGAGTTTTCCTTCAAAATAAAAGCTTAAAGTGCAGAATATGAATTACTGACAGCGAGCGGTTTAAATGCAGTCCAGACTCAAAATATCTCTCTCAAGTGTAGAAATCATTGTGATTTCTCTACTGTAGTGTAAAGCAGAAATACACCTATGAAATATTCATTTATTTATTTTACAGAGCAATTGTTTTACAACATATGGCTACTTCTGTCATTGTTATTATATTCTAATTAGCTTGTCTTCCTGAAACAGCAGTGTGAATGTAATTTAGACTGAGACAGTATTCCACAAATAAAGAGGCTTGACTTTAACTTTAAAAAAATTTCCCAATTGTTTATTTGCCTTTTTTTTTTTTAAATATCGCTATAAATATTGTATCGTGGACTTCATATCGCGATATTATCGTATCGTTACATCCCTAAAACACACAAATATATAGACATAAGATTCTTTTGCTGACGTTCTAATTACAATTTAAATTGTTAAAAATACCCAGGTTTATTACTTACAAATGTATTAATGTTTTAAAATGTTTTTCTCAGTTGTACGAACATTAAGTCAACATTCCATTTGATCATTTTGCAAACTTTACAGGAACGTTACGTTTAATGTTCTCTGAAAGCGTAACATTCCTTGAACGACGTATAAATAATGTTTTGAGACCAGAACTGAAGAAACATCCTAATAACATTACTAGAAGAACATCGCCAGAACGTTAGAATAACGTTAAAATAACACAGAATGGCTTGGGCACACGTCCCATGATGCATTAGCAGAGACAATCATTGAAGTCAGGTTTGGTGTTTGCACAGAAGCAGGTTTCAGGAGCTCATGGTTTGATCTGAAGGAACTCGTGAGTCGTTTGATTTATTGTGTTTGTGTCTGTGACTCTGTGGACGTCCGGCACTGGACCATCGACAGGCCGCGTTTACCCATGATGCCGTGCGGCACGCGTCTGTAGCGATGACGCGACACTGCGGTGGAATCTGACATGTTTTCATCACGTGTACTGTATTTAGCTTTTGATATTATTTGTTTGAATCATATTCATTGTTCTGTTTGTTCTATGCATTTTTACGTCGTCAATCAAACCCGATTCCCGTCGAAACACTACAGCGAGACGTGACGCTCACTCCACACGTGCAATATTATATTAGAAACTGAAAACAGACCTTCTGATGTATAATAAAGCGCAGATCCATCGCATGTTTGCCTACAGGACACCTGTATTTATTGAGTTCAACTAAATATTTAAATATGTAAAGCAATATCATGAAATGTACAATGATTTTTTGAATCTCCAGTTTGCTTTTACTCTGCTTTTCCAAACATTGTACTCCTCTAATAGTTATTTTGAATTTGCATTTTGCCCCTTACGTAAATAAAGTTTGAAAAGAAACCCCTCCTCGGGTCCTTCACTGTGTGGATGTTACCGTCATCATCGTCAGATTGAGCTGCACTGACTCTGTCTGACCGCTGGGTGGCGTCAGCTGACCACCATCACCATGACAGCAGCTGGAGGCGGGGCTACAGGCATCAGTGGGCGTGTCTGATCCTACCTGCAGATGACATCACAATCAGCTCCTCCACTGCTGAAACATTTCCATCAAATATTATTCTGGAAAGCCATATTAAACCAGATATGTGACAATTTCTGAGGTTCTGATAAAAAGCATCACTGACAAAGTGTTACTAGAAAAGCGAAATGAAAACAGTGATGCAAATATAACATTTTAAGGTGATTTAAAATATTTCTATTGGATATTATTTACACTGTCACAGAAGTTTTTGTCTTTGTTTACTAGTTACATTGCAAAAAAAAAAAAAAGATTTTTGTCAGTATTTTTGTCATGTTTTTCAGTGTATATATAAACAAATATCTAAACGTGACAAAAAAAAAAAATTACATATCAAGTCGTTTTAATCTTTAAAATTAAAAAAAAAAAATCTGCAACTGGGGTCAGAAAAACAAAATTCAAAGGGAAAACTTTTTTTTTTTCTTACCCCACTTTTATACATCTATATACAAAAAATGAGACTTCACGAGACTTCCACTAAACGTATCTTGTTTCATGAATGTTTAGATATTTTTTACTGTAAAAATACACTTTTTTTGCAGTATTTCTCATATAGAGATGCACCTGATTTAGTGTCTAAGGAACGATTCATCCAATAGAGAGCCGTCCTCGTTCCCTCGCCTCGTGTGGTTCTGTGGGACACAAAAGCAGAAGTTCAGCCGAATGTTCAAGCTGCTCTTACACAGAGACAGAAAACACCTCACCATAACAGGTTCATTACCGTCGTCCATGTGAGTGGAGCTCATTATCCAGGCCTTCTGAAGTCACATGACTCATATTTCACCCAATAACAAGATCAATAAATACACTGAAGCCAAGACGTCCAGATACAGTAACAGCACAGACGTTTACATCACAGTCACGAGGAACGTGCCATGAACATAACCTGAAGCTCTTCTTTACGCAGAATATTGTTTCCTGTTTTTCTTCTGATTTGAGGTGAAATATGATTTTCTTCACAGGAGTACAAACATTCACAAAGAGAAAAACAACACGATCATTTTTCCTCTTTAATTTTACTATAAACTCAGAATTACAATTGTGTTTAAGTGTGTGGTATAATCAATATTCTCAATTATTATTCAAAGGTTTCATAAATCAAACATAATAATAATAAAGCCATCCAGTGTGTCAAAAACTAGCACATCTAACTGCTGCGAGCCCTTGAAGTTCTGCGTGATCACCGATCAGAAGGACGTGATTCGCTACCGTTGATGCATCTCAGTACCGAAGGCAACTTCATCTGTACAAGAGAACAGGTTTGGCAAAGAATACACCCTCTCTGCAAAATTAACTCATATTTGATGACATGGATTCCCTTTTAAATATTTAAAGAGTTCAAAAATATTGCCAGTTTATCTCCACATTAAAAAACAACCATATTTCCACATTGCAAATGAAAACAAACATCTTTATACTTGAAATAACTACTTAATGCAGCCACTGTGATTAGAATATATAGATATCATTTTTTTTTTTTACAATAAATAACCAAAAATCATACAGTAGGAAGTAAACCGTTGCTCTTCATAAAGAGCAAAAACAAAAAGCCCAGGAAAGCGTGCGATCTGCCCTCAGTGCACCGATCCCCTCGTGTTTGTGTTTAAAAAGTGTTTGAGACGCGGCTCGAAGCGTCCTCGCAGGTGTGTGTGTGTGAGACGGGAGATACCTGATTCCCTTTCTCTCTCGTATTGCTCAGATTTCAGTGGAAGTTCAAGAGTGGAAGAGTAGCAGATAAACACAGCGGATCTTCAGTTCAGTTCGTGACGCTTTTATAGAAAACCTGCGCGAGCCAAACACGCCGAGAGTCTTTACTGAGTAATCACGCTTCTCCTGATCCACAGTCTGTGTGTGACCCGAGACCAGAGCGAGCCATGTTAAACTGTGTGTGTGTGTGTGTGTGTGTGTGTGTGTGTGTGTGTGAGACCCGAGACCAGAGCGAGTCATGTTAAACTGTGTGTGTGTGTGTGTGTGTGTGTGTGACCCGAGACCAGAGCGAGCCATGTTAAACTGTGTGTGTGTGTGTGTGTGTGTGTGTGAACCGAGACCAGAGCGAGCCATGTTAAACTGTGTGTGTGTGTGTGTGTGTGTGTGTGTGTGTGTGACCCGAGACCAGAGCGAGCCATGTTAAACTGTGTGTGTGTGTGTGTGTGTGTGACCCGAGACCAGAGCGAGCCATGTTAAACTGTGTGTGTGTGTGTGTGTGTGACCCGAGACCAGAGCGAGCCATGTTAAACTGTGTGTGTGTGTGTGTGTGTGACCCGAGACCAGAGCGAGCCATGTTAAACTGTGTGTGTGTGTGTGTGACCCGAGACCAGAGCGAGCCATGTTAAACTGTGTGTGTGTGTGTGTGTGTGTGTGACCCGAGACCAGAGCGAGTCATGTTAAACTGTGTGTGTGTGTGTGTGTGTGAGCGTGTCTCTGTGTGTGTGTGTGTGTGTGTGTGTGTGTGTGTGTGTCTCTGTCTGTCTCTGTGTGTGCGCATGCGCGCGTGTGTGCGTCTCTGTCTGTGTGTGTGTGTGTGTGTGTGTGTGTCTCGTCTGGTCTCTAGCTGCTGTCGCTCTCCATCAGTTTGGCCAGACTGTCTCGTAGCTCGGTGAGCTGGAAGATCTTTCCGTCCAGAAGCTCCAGCAGCGAGCGCAGGCTCTTCCTGAAGCTCTCGCTCTCCAGACGCCGGTTCTCCAGACGCTGCTCCAGATCCAGCAGCTGACACTCCAGCTCCGTGTTCCTCAGCTCCGTCTCCTGAGGAGCACAACGCTCGCCGTTACTCACTACAGCCGTTTAACAGGTCTAATCTGATTAATTACATGACGTGCTAATTAATTCATCTAATTAACTGACTATTAATTACACATCAATTGGATGAGAAACTACCGCCCAAAGATCATTAAAATCATTACTGTGTTAAATGAGAAGAGCACTGAATTGACACTACAAAAAATAGCTTTAGAAATAATAATAATAATAATAACGAATGTTTTTTTTTTTTTTTTTACAAATATTAAAACATAAAATGAGTTTTAAAATGAAATGATACTCTAAATGAGTGAGTCATTTATTCAACTTTATTGGGTTTTTATTGTGTTTACTGACCTAATAAACTCTTTTGGAGTCAAGCTAAACGTCACCGGGCCACTCATCGTTTCAATCATACGCTAGATTTAATTATATCGCATGGAATTGATCTTACTGATATAGATATCGTACCTCAAAGTGATGATGTTACTGATCATTTCCTTGTATCGTGCATGCTGCATATTACCGATATTAACTATATGGCTCCGCGTTATCGTCTGGGCAGAACTATTGTTCCAGCCACCAAAGACAGATTCACAAATAACCTGCCTGATTTATCTCAACTGCTCTGTGTACCCATAAATACACGTGAACTAGACCAAATGACTAGCAATATGGGCACTATCTTCTCTAATACATTAGAAGCTGTTGCCCCCCTCAATATGAAAAAGGTTAGAGAAAAACGTACTGTGCCATGGTACAACAGTTATACTCATTCTCTCAAGAACGAAACTCGTAATCTTGAGCGCAAATGGAGAAAAACTAACTTGGAAGTTAAGCCTCTTATTAAGAAACCACAACTAGATTCTAGTGAACTGGCAAATTACAGACCCATTTCAAATCTGCCGTTTATGTCTAAAATTTTAGAAAAAGTTGTGTCTGCTCAATTGTGCTGCTTCTTGCAAAAAAATTATCTCTATGAAGAATTTCAGTCAGGTTTCAGGCCTCACCATAGCACAGAAACTGCACTTGTTAAAATTACAAATGACTTGCTTCTTGCGTCAGACCAAGGCTGCACCTCATTGCTAGTTTTACTTGATCTTAGTGCTGCGTTCGACACTATAGATCATGACATACTCATAGATCGATTACAAAACTATACGGGTATTCAAGGGCAGGCTTTAAGATGGTTTAGATCCTACCTATCCGATCGCTACCACTTTGTTTTTTAAACGGGGAGTCATCTCAACTATCACCAGTAAAGTATGGAGTACCACAAGGATCTGTCCTAGGTCCTCTGCTATTTTCAATATACACGTTGCCCCTTGATGATATTATTAGAAAATACGGGATTAGTTTTCATTGTTATGCTGATGATACTCAACTATATATCTCAACAAGACCAGATGAAACTTCTGAACTATCTAAGCTAATAGATTGTGTTAAAAATGTAAAAGATTGGATGACCAATAATTTCCTCCTATTAAATTCGGATAAGACCGAGATATTATTATTGGACCAAAAAACAGTACTCAGAATCTCTTGGATTACAATTTGTATCTAGACAGATGTACTGTTACGTCCTCTAAAGTCAAAAATCTGGGTGTTATATTAGACAGCAACTTGAAAATCATATTTCCAATGTTACAAAAACAGCATTCTTCCATCTTAGAAACATTGCCAAGCTTCAAAACATGCTACCTGTTTCAGATGCAGAAAAGCTAGTTCATACATTCATGACCTCTAGACTGGACTATTGTAATGCACTGCTAGCTGCTTGTCCTGCATCTTCAATAAACAAACTACAGATAGTCCAAAATACAGCGGCTAGAGTCCTTACCAGGTCAAGAAAATATGATCATATTACCCAATTTTACAGTCTCTGCACTGGCTACCTATTAAGTTCCGGATCAATTACAAAATACTATTACTTGCCTATAAGGCACTAAATGGTTTATCTCCTGTGTACCTAACTAGTCTTCTATCACGCTACAATCCAACACGCTCCCTAAGGCCACAAAACTCTGGACTTCTGGTAGTTCCTAAGATAGCAAAGTCCACTAAAGGAGGCAGAGATTTTTCACATTTGGCTCCCAAACTCTGGAATAGCCTTCCTGATAACGTTCGGGGTTCAGACACACTCTCTCTGTTTAAATCTAGATTAAAGACACATCTCTTTAGCAAAGCATTCACATAATAATCTTGTACTGCATTTATATCTAATCAAATGTACATTATAATTCTTTAGATTGGGTTGAACAAATCATTTTTGCTTGAATAGAACAGCAGCTATGCTAATTACGTCTCTATCTGTTTCTCTGATTCTGCCACGGGATTAACATCCAGAGGTAACTAGATATTACTGAAGCGTCAGTCTGGATCCAACCCTTAAAAAGATCCGAGATGACCAAACACCTGAGAAGAGATGATGGCAACACCTCAGAGGACCACGGAGGATGCCAACCCTCAGACAACACATAATTACCAAGTTAAGTCTGTCATAACTTAGATATATTGGGTTTCTTCTTCACATATGTATGTGTATATATGTATATATATGTGTATGTGTATAGTAGAAACTTAATAACATTGTGTCTAAAACACTATATGAACTTCTTGTTTATGTTCCTGAGGTATAAATCAGATTTGCAGTCATGCAGATATTGATTAAAAGCAGCACTCTTGATGGTGTGATAGTGCTAAACTATATCATAGGATATAAATATAAGAGTGCTCATATAGACTCCTGCATCATGATCAGTGAATATTCACCTGTAGTTTCTGACTGAGCGAATCTCTCTGTGTTTGCAGCTGGCTGGCTTTCTCCACTTCCTCTTTCAGCTTCTCCAGTTCCTGTGGGGAACAAACACACTCAGGCCTGTGTAAAGCAGTGTTTGGGTGGTTTGCAGTGACGGTGTGACCTCTGACCTCCTCTTTGGCCTTCAGCTCGGCCTCCAGCTCCTCGATGGT
Organism: Onychostoma macrolepis; assembly: GCF_012432095.1. Lineage (NCBI taxonomy): Eukaryota > Metazoa > Chordata > Actinopteri > Cypriniformes > Cyprinidae > Onychostoma > Onychostoma macrolepis. The sequence goes on from NC_081175.1 coordinate 30,995,981, forward strand.
CTGGTTCAGCTCTGTTTTCTGTGTTTTGACGCCAGCGGTTTGTCCGCTCACACACTCCAGCTCCGTGACCTGAAACACACACAGAGTCACTACTGATTCACTGATTCACTGATTCACACAGACTCCGCTCGCTTCAGTGAAACACACACAGAGTCATTACTGATTCACTGATTCACTGATTCACACAGACTCCGCTCGCATCAGTGAAACACACACAGAGTCACTACTGATTCACTGATTCACACAGACTGCGCTCGCTTCAGTGAAACACACAGAGTCACTACTGATTCACTGATTCACACAGACTCGCCGCTTCAGTGAAACACACACAGAGTCACTACTGATTCACTGATTCACACAGACTGCGCTCGCTTCAGTGAAACACACACAGAGTCATTACTGATTCACTGATTCACTGATTCACACAGACTCCGCTCGCATCAGTGAAACACACACAGAGTCACTACTGATTCACTGATTCACACAGACTGCGCCGCTTCAGTGAAACACACACAGAGTCACTACTGATTCACTGATTCACACAGACTGCGCTCGCTTCAGTGAAACACACACAGAGTCACTACTGATTCACTGATTCACACAGACTGCGCCGCTTCAGTGAAACACACACAGAGTCATTACTGATTCACTGATTCACTGATTCACACAGACTCCGCCGCATCAGTGAAACACACACAGAGTCACTACTGATTCACTGATTCACACAGACTGCGCCGCTTCAGTGAAACACACACAGAGTCACTACTGATTCACTGATTCACACAGACTCCGCTCGCTTCAGTGAAACACACACAGAGTCACTACTGATTCACTGATTCACAGATTCACACAGACTCCGCTCGCATCAGTGAAACACACACAGAGTCACTACTGTTTCACTGATTCACTGATTCACACAGACTCCGCTCGCTTCAGTGAAACACACACAGAGTCACTACTGATTCACTGATTCACACAGACTCCGCTCGCATCAGTGAAACACACACAGAGTCACTACTGATTCACTGATTCACACAGACTCCGCTCGCTTCAGTGAAACACACACAGAGTCACTACTGATTCACTGATTCACACAGACTCCGCTCGCATCAGTGAAACACACACAGAGTCACTACTGATTCACTGATTCACACAGACTCCGCTCGCTTCAGTGAAACACACACAGAGTCACTACTGATTCACTGATTCACACAGACTCCGCCGCTTCAGTGAAACACACACAGAGTCATTACTGATTCACTGATTCACTGATTCACACAGACTCCGCTCGCTTCAGTGAAACACACACAGAGTCACTACTGATTCACTGATTCACTGATTCACACAGACTCCGCTCGCTTCAGTGAAACACACACAGAGTCACTACTGATTCACTGATTCACTGATTCACACAGACTCCGCTCGCATCAGTGAAACACACACAGAGTCACTACTGATTCACTGATTCACACAGACTCCGCTCGCGTCAGTGAAACACACACAGAGTCACTACTGATTCACTGATTCACTGATTCACACAGACTCCGCTCGCTTCAGTGAAACACACACAGAGTCACTACTGATTCACTGATTCACTGATTCACAGACTCCGCTCGCGTCAGTGAAACACACACAGAGTCACTACTGATTCACTGATTCACTGATTCACACAGACTCCGCTCGCGTCAGTGATGACAATCAGTGCTTTATCATCAGAATTTCAGCATTATATTATATACAGGATCATACACAGAAACATTCTACTGAAACTCTGCCTTCGCTTGGATGGAAATGAACACTGCAAAAAAATATTTTCTTGCTTAGTATTTTTGTCTTGTTTTCTAGTATAAATATCTAAACATTCTTGAATCAAGATGCATTCAATGGACAAGGAAAACGACTTAAGATATTTTGTCTTGTTTTCTGAAAATATTATATAAATTTTGTTAGTTTTTGCTTAAAACACTCAAAAATATCTGCCAATGAGATAAGAAAAATAATCTTAATTCAAAGACTAAACAAGATTATTTTTTACCCCGTTGCCAGATATTTTTGAGTGTTTTAAGCAAAAACTTAATTTACAACAACAAAATTTATATAATATCTTTAGTCATTTTACTTGTCAAGTAAATGCATCCTGATTCAAGAATTTTTAGATATTTATACCAGAAAACAAGACAAAAATACTAAGGAAGAACATCATTTTTTGCAGTGAAAAAAAGTGAACTAAAAATAAAAATGTGCTTTTCACTTCACAAGATGGACTGGAGTGCTGTGTATTATTGTGATGTTTTTATCAGCTGTTTGGACTCTCGTTCTGACGGCACCCATTCACTGCAGAGCATCCATTGCTGAGACACTGATGCAGAGACACATTTCTGGGTGAACTGTTCCTTTAATTAGTGTTTTTTTTCATTAGTGATTTTAATGCTAAAATCAACAGAATTTAGAGATCTGTGCTTTTATTAATATTTACACATTTCAGATTTAAAATATTAGCCAGTGAAACAGAATTAAAATCAGGAACGTGAGAATGTCTCAAGTGTTTAGGAACTAAACCTTGTAATTTTACAGCTGTACTATAAAATAAAATGTTTTTTATTCAATTCTCAATTTTTATTTTACAGTATATTTACAATATTGCAATTTAATTCTTATTTTGTTTAATATTTCATTTAATAATAATTGCAATAAAATCCTAGTAATGTTCAGAATTGGTCAAAAACCATATTGATGATATATTTTTTTAATTCCGTTCATTTTATTGTTACTGAAAGAGGTTTGAGTTGGTTCTTGTTAGGGCTGGGTGGTATATCGAGTTTGTACGATACGGTATGAGGCAATACTGTTTATATTAAAATAGACTTTTTACTCAATTAGTCTGTGCTTTTTTATTATTTTTATTTTTAGTTTAGTGAATTTAACTTCTGCTTTAAAAGCATTATTTTTGTTTTTAGATTGCAATGTTACAATGTTAGAATGTAATGTGATTTTAACCCATAATATGCACATAACATATGCCTTCATGCTTACATTCACTTTATTTGTTTTTTCATAGCCTTTAATATGCATTGTTTCGTTGGACAACATTGGGCAGGATGTGAAATATATATATATATATATATATATATATATATATATATAAAATACATATTATACATAAAAAAAAATGTATTTAAAAATACATATTTTTATATCCAAATACAAAAGCGTAGAAACTACCAAGATATACACCGAAAATCAGCCAAAAAATACAGAGATATGAATTTTTGCTCATATCGCCCCCAGCCCTAGTTCTTGTAAATATTAAACTCAAGTGTGAAAAATCAAATATTATTATTTTTTTTTCAAATTCCATTCATTCTAGAATTATTAATTCTTTCCAAACAGAGCTATTCAAGTCATCAGCTGAAAATCCCTGTGTTTTCATGTTGCAGAAAAACTAAATATCACAATGTCTGTTTTTTGCAATATTGCGCAGATTTAAGGTGTTTGCACACTGAGTTCGAAACTTTTGCACGTTGAAAAATATATATACGACCTCACGTTGTGTCAGTCACGTTTACACACTGCCGAAACTTTCGTCCGACATAAAAAAAATTCGGACTGGGTTCAACTTTCTGCGTTTTTTGCAACTGTAGCAAGCACTTTAGGAGGTGTTTTGACTTGTGACAGGCTTCTGCTTATGAAAGTTAGATGAAGTGAGAGAAAAGTGTTTATTATGTTTGAAATATGCTACTGATAAGATACGCTACAGGAGGCCTTTATTCACGCCCCGGAGCCGTGTGAGGCACGTTTTATTACAGATGCACGCGCTTTATTTGACGTCTTGTGGACTGTTTAAAAAAACACCCACCCACCCGCTTTTAATATAACTCCGATTGGATTCGTCTGAAATAAGAAGGTCATATACACCTAGGACGCCTCGAGGGTGAGTAAAACATGGGCTAATTTTCATTTTTGGGTGAACTAGCCCTTTAATAAGGAGGAGGAACTCTCCTTCCTCTCTATATCTCAGGACTGGATGGACCCAATATTTCCTTTCTTTTTCTCTTTTTAAGAAGCGAGAGGACAACAAAATCATCCTCGCTGCTTGAAGACTCCCTTTAGTACTGTTTTTTGAATTTTTTCACAACGGATTAATTAATACGCATCAGACTCGGTGTGCAAAGTTTTAGGATGATGAATACGAAACTTTGTGACTCAGTGTGCGAGGATCTTCAGTCGTAGTGGCCTGGTCAGAGAGCGGATCTGAAACACTGGTGATCTGTGTTTGGTTGTGTTTTGCTGAAGCTGACCCGCTTGTGCAGTCGCTCGGCCTCGTCCTGATACGCCGCTAGCTGCTGCTTCCACTGCTTGACGTTAGCCGTGGACTCCAGCAGCGCCGCCGTCAGCTTGGCGTTGTTCCCCTTCAGAGCCGCCAGCTCGGCCTCCCAGTGCTTGGTGATCGTCGTGGAGCTGGAAACACAAGACCTCGAGAGTTACAGTCCTTTCATGTAAAGAGTGTAAAAAACCCCGATGAGTTTCACATCCAGCGCTCAGAAGCACACACGCATTCTGAACGTCATGTGACTGACTTTCACAATAATAAACATCAAATGATCCCCGAGTAGAGATGCTCGAGACCATAGGTGACAAATATCCAGCCTCAAAAGATAAGTGAATTGAAAACAATTTTATTAAAATAATAATAATAAAAACAAATTCACATCTTAATACCTTTGTATCAAACTGTAACAAAAAACCTACCGGGAACATTTTGACTGAGTTTGAAGGGAAAAAAACACAACTGAAGAATTAATGCAACAAATGTTGCTTTATTGTAATGTGTTATTCTAACGGTCAAAGCAATATTCAAAATCACGTTATTATTTCTCTCTCTCTCAGATTGATTTCAGATTTCAGTCTGAAAAGCATTAAATATAAATCTCACTCTCTCGGCTGCTTCATATTAGCACAAACATTCCCTTCATATTATTGATACTAAAATTAATAAATCGCAAAACTCTTGCTTAATTCAAATTCAATTAATATTCGATTGTATGAAACTCACTGGTTCTAGCGTGTCACGCACATTTGAGCTCACTGTATCACACCTGTATGTGCGCTGATCAGCTGTAAATAAGCTGTAAATTAAATCTGAATTTATGAATGATGCACTCACCTGTCAATCTCTTAATTCTCTGAAAAGATACATTTGTATAATAACATGGGTATGACAGAGGTATTACAACATGAAGGTGGTTTATGAGGAAGCTGCCTATGTCCCGTAAAACAAAAGGCTTAAAAAACATACTGAATGGTGTTTTTTTTATCTAACAATGCCTGTAGTCTCCTGTAAGGGGTAGGTTTAGGTGTAGGTCAATAGCACATACAGTAAGTACAGTATAACAACCATTACGCCTATGGAGAGTCCCCACAAGGATAGCAAACCAGACATGTGTGTGTGTGTGTGTGTGTGTGTCTCTGTGTGTGTGTGTGTGTGTGTGTGTGTGTGTGTGTGTGTGTGTGTGTGTGTGTGTGTGTGTGTGTCTCTGTGTGTGTGTGTGTGTGTGTGTGTGTGTGTCTGTGTGTCTGTGTCTATGTCTGTGTGTGTGTGTCTGTGTGTGTGTGTCTGTCTGTGTGTGTGTGTGTGTGTGTGTGTGTGTGTGTGTGTGTGTGTGTGTGTGTGTGTGTGTGTCTGTGTGTGTGTGTGTGTGTCTGTGTGTGTGTCTGTGTGTGTGTGTGTGTGTGTGTGTGTGTCTGTGTCTGTGTCTGTGTGTGTGTGTGTGTGTGTGTGTGTCTGTGTGTGTGAGTGTGTGTGTGTGTGTGTCTGTGTGTGTGTGTGTGTGAGTGTGTGTGTGTGTGTGTCTCTGTGTGTGTCTCTGTGTGTGTGTGTGTGTGTGTGTGTGTCTGTGTCTGTGTGTGTGTGTGTGTGTGTGTGTGTGTGTGTGTGTGTGTCTGTGTGTGTGTCTGTGTGTGTGTGTGTGTGTGTGTGTCTCTGTGTGTGTGTGTGTGTGTGTGTGTGTGTGTGTGTGTGTGGTCACCTGTGAGGGAAGGGCACAGTGTTGATCTCGGCGCGGCTCTCTGTGCTGAAGGCTGTGTCGGGGGTCACTCGGTCGTCTGTGCCGTTGATGCTCTCTGGAGTCACAGGAGACTGAAGGTCGCCCGTCGCTGATTCCTGTCACATGATCAACACAAACACACTCGATCCTCTGGGAAACACACACATCTGGCTTCCTCGTGTGTTCTCAAACACAGTTCAGGTGTAGAGCTCGATCGCCTCAATCAGATCACAGTTTTGCCCGAGCGCAGCCTAACATAAAACAACCTCATTCTGTTCAGAAGCAGCACAAAATCAGCTGATTTTAAAGACACACTTAAATGTATTTCACAATTTCAATAATATAATGTTTTGCTTTGCATTTAGTGTTAATCTTGTCAGCTGTGTTTTTAATTTAGTCTCAGTTCTGTCAGATGACTGTTAGTTTTTATCATATTCTGTCAACCTGTCCTGTTCTTTATTTAGTCCACTTTTAGTCTAGCTTGTGAACGAATCCGCAGAGCGTCTGCTTGTGATGAAACCTCACAGACGAGCTTCACATGCTACGACAGTCACTAACAGCGCTGGAGAAACGTACGTTTAAAAGTAATGCGTTACAATATTGTGTTACTCCCTAAAAAAAGTAACTAATGTTACTTAGCTACTTTTTACGGAAAGTAATGCGTTACGTTACTTTTGAGTTCCTTCTTAAATCTGGGCAGGGCTTGTTTGTTTGTTTTTAATATAAAAAGTTCTTCTCATACAAATGTAAAAGCCCTTTCACACCAAAAGTGAAGTGAATGCGGCTCAGACTGAAGGAGATGTAGATTCACGTCTGTACAGTAGAGGGCGCTCAAACTAATCACATGAAGAATATGACGCAGGAGAAGAAAGTTCAACTCTATTCAGCAATAACTAAAATAAAACACAAATGTGTAATGTTTGATTATTAGTATGGTTGAAGTGAATCATCGAAGGTCAGCAGCAAAGACATCGGTCAATAAAATGGGATTAAATACATAAATAATATTTGTCTTATTTAACATATTTAATTATTGCAGGTTTGTATAATATTCTGAGTTTGCATTTGAGTGTTTTTATTGATTGTGAGGAACACTGTAAGTGTTTTAGTGCAGGTGAGATGAGTAAATAATGCTGATATTTAGTCTAGAACTACAGTAAGATCATGTTCTTACTCCTGATTTCTCTCAACATGGCAACACCAGAGCTGTCCGATACATGAGAAACACAGGAGCTGGAGTTAATTATTTGAAAAAGTAACTCAGATATTTCCTTCTAAATTAAAAAGTAATGCATTACTTTACTAGTTACTTAATAAAGTAATCTGATTACATAACTCGCGTTGCATTACAACACTGTTCGGGAGTAAAGCAGAGGAACACGGATGAAAGCCTTACCTTCACTGACGTCCGAATCTGTGCGTTTCAGAGAATTAAACAACATCATGAGAGAAAAGACACTGTACTCATCAATACTGATCGGAGCGGGGGGTGCTGGGGGGTCTGGGGCGGTTTGGCTGGAGCGTGGTTTCACAGGTTTGGGTTTTGTTTGGGTTTGTCTGGGTTTGGAGGATTTAAGGATGTTCTGACGGTCGGATCTCCTTACCTTCAGCCGCGGGAAACACGAGACGGGTTTGCGCTTGAGAGACAGTGCGAGCGAGGAGGTCAATAGTCTGAAGCACACACACACACACACACACACACACTGATCTGAGCTGGTCTGTGGTGGTTTAGTGCGGTTCATACCTGCGAGGGTGTGCTGGTTAACTCCATCTTCTCCTGAGATTTCTCTTTCGCTAACCGCGCCGCTTCTTTGAACTCCGCGAACTTGTCAGCAAACTGCAGAGAGAGAGATCAGCACAGACGCGTCAGGAGACGTGCAGCGAGATCTGAGAGGAGCTGGACCTCCGGCCGGACTCACTTTGCTCAGATGGGCCTCGGAGGAGAAGCCCAGGCCGTACACGGTGTTGGCCCGACTGTCTGCCCACTGACCGAACTTGTGTGAGGTCTTGGTGAAGGTCATGTTTGGGGTGATGGTGCTGTTGATGATGGCCTGCGAGAAACACAAGATCACAGGCATTCTGAAGGTTTGATCAAGGTGCTTTTAAGAGCTTTTTGATTCATTTCAAAGGTGAGAATTAAGGAATAAATGCAAGAAATTCACCAAAACTAAGACAAGAACAAATATCTGCCAATGGGTGCAGAAAAATACAACTAATTCAAAGAGAAAACAAGTAGATTTTTCTTCCTCCGTTGGCAATTTCCAGCACAAACTCATTTTTGATCAGTGTCTCTAGATTCATTCTGCATCTCCAGTAATGTGTCAGGATTTAAGGATGTTCAGATATTTTTTTGCAGTGCATGCAACATTTAATGCCCTAAGTTTATAAATGTAAGATTTCTGCTCTGATTTATGGCTTTAATGTGTGGAAGGGTGAATTCTCAAGTGTCTCAGAGAAGAAGGTTTTTGCAAACTGGGCTTCGTGAGCTGATGAAAAGCGAGTAATTAATCATTAAAAGGTCATATTAAAATAAATATATAATATTGAAAATACCTGCGTGGCATGTAACTGTCGTTGAATGATCAGGTAGCTCTTCACAATACGGTTTTATTTGGTAACTACACTGAAAAGAATTTGGTGGTGAAACAATTTTTCCTCTTAAATTTCTAGTAAATTTCGCAAGAAATGACGAGGAACAAACTGAATAAAACTGATATCGTATTTTCTTGTCAAATGTACTCTAATAATCTTTGTTATATACATTTTTTGCTAATTGCTGCATTTTTGCAAATGACAGTTTCTACGTTATATTCAGTATCGATAGTTTTTGTTAAAACCAATGCATTAGCAAACAAACAATGAACTATATTTTCATTAATTAACATGAACAAACGTTAATAAATGCTATTAAAAATGTTCCAGTTTCTTTCTTCTGTTGAATATAAGAGAAGATATTCTGAAGAATGTGTCACCGAACACTTGCCGGCTGCCTGTACCAATATTCATCAAAATATCTGATAATAACTCATACAGGGAGAGTGAATTATGACAGAATTTTTGTGTTTGGGTGAACGATCTGATGTTAACACACGAGACTGTAAAGTGCTCCTGATCATTGAAGTATGAATCTAAAACCTGACTGACTGATGTCGGGCTGGCTCTGACCTTTGACCCGTCCAGGCTGATGATGCGGTAGACGTTGCGCGTGCTGTCGTAGAAGTAGGACACGGTGACGGCGTGTTTGCTGGTGGGAACCCAGTTCTTCTTGGTGTTGGGGTCGATCTGGAAGACGTGCGCTCTGGTGCTGAAGATGGGCTGCTCTCTGCAGGAAACACACACACACAGCTGCAGTGCATGATGGGAAAGCACAGTACCCACAATCCCCCGTCAGATCAGCTGACCACGCTCAGATTAGGACTCGTGCTGGATTAGGAAGGATTTTCCAGGCAGAATAACTATTAACGCGTCGCTTTAGTCTGAGACTAGAGTTAATCTGCGCCGCGCCTCATTATCAGTTCATCTGGACACACGGAAATCCCAGCATGCAAAGCAACGACAGCTTCCCTGTTCCTTCAGAACATCTTATCTGACGGCCTCCTGCTTTAGATCCAACAATCACAGTTAATCACAGTCACAGAGGTCACACAAACACACACATATATAAACACACATAACACACACACACTCACACACATATATAAACACACACACACACATATATAAACACACACACACACACACACACACACACACACTCACACACATATATAAACACACACACATACACTCACACACATACACTCACACACATACACTCACACACACACAAATACACTCAAACAAACACACACACACACACACACACATACACTCACACACATATATAAACACACACACACTCACACACATATATAAACACACACACACAAATACACTCAAACAAACACACACACACACATATACAGCGGGTAAAATAAGTATTGAACACGTCACCATTTTTCTCAGTAAATATATTTCAAAAGGTGCTGCTGATATGAAATTTTCACCAGATGTCGGTAACAACCCAAGTAATCCATACATACAAAGAAAATACAAATAAGTTCAGAAATTAAGTTCTGTGTAATAAAGTGGAATGACACAGGGGAAAAGTACTGAACACATGAAGAAAGGGAGGTGCAGAAAGGCATGGAAAGCCAAGACACCAGCTGAAATCTATCAGTAATTAGAAAGCAATCCTTCTCCTCATCAGTGAAAATTAATATTAGCTGCTTCAGTCCCGACTGATGGCCTATGAAAAGGTGTCTCATTACCAACGTGTCACACGAGAAACATTTCATGATGGGTAAAAGCAAAGAGCTTTCTCAATACCTTCGCAACCTTATTGTTGCAAAACATACTGATGGCATGGGTTACAGAAGGATTTCTATACTTCTGAATGTTCCAGTAAAGACTGTTGGGGCCATAATCCGGAAGTGGAAAGAACATTTCACCATAAACCAGCCACGACCAGGTGCTCCTCGCAAGATTTCTGACAAATGAGTAAAGAATGATCAGAAGAGCTATCCAAGAGCCAAGGATCACTTGTGGAGAGCTTCAGAGAGACCTGGAATTAACATGTAGAACTGTTTCAAAGAAAACAATAAGTAATGCACTCAACCGCCGCGGCCTGTACGCACGCTCACCACGCAAGGCTCTATTGCTGAAGAAAAAGCATGTTGAAGCTTGTTTAAAGTTTGCTGCACAACATTTAGACAAGCCTGTGAAATACTGGGAGAATATAGTCAGATGAGACAAAAATTGTACTCTTTGGATGCCATAATACACACCATGTTTGGAGGTCAAATAGCACTGCACATCATCCCAAAACATCATGGTGTACCACTGGCAAAATACATATACCGTATCTCACAGAAGTGAGTACACCCCTCATATTTTTGTAAATATTTTATTATATCTTTTCATGTGACAACACTGAAGAAATGACACTTTGCTACCATGTAAAGTAGTGAGTGTACAGCTTGTATAACAGTGTAAATTTGCTGTCCCCTCAAAATAACTCAACACACAGCCATTAAAGTCTAAACCGCTGGACACAAAAGTGAGTACACCCCTAAGTGAAAATGTCCAGATTGGGCCCAAAGTGTCAATATTTTGTGTGACCACCATTATTTTCCAGCTCTGCCTTAACCCTCTTGGGCATGGAGTTCAGCAGAGCTTCACAGGTTGCCACTGGAGTCCTCTTCCACTCCTCCATGGCAACATCACGGAGCTGGTGGATGTTAGAGACCTTGCGCTCCTCCACCTTCCGTTTGAGGATGCCCCACAGATGCTCAATAGGGTTTAGGTCTGGAGACATGCTTGGCCAGTCCATCACCTTTACCCTCAGCTTCTTTAGCAAGTGTTTGGGGTCGTTATCATGCTGGAATACTGCCCAGTCTCCGAAGGGAGGGGATCATGCTCTGCTTCAGTATGTCACAGTACATGTTGGCATTCATGGTTCCGTCAATGAACTGTAGCTCCCCAGTGCCGGCAGCACTCATGCAGCCCCCTTCAACCTCTGCAGCAATGCTGGCAGCACTCATACGTCTATTTCCCAAACACAACCTCTGGATATGACGCTGAGCACGTGCACTCAACTTCTTTGGTCGACCATGGCGAGGCCTGTTCTGAGTGGAACCTGTCCTGTTAAACCGCTGTATGGTCTTGGCCACCGTGCTGCAGCTCAGTTTCAGGGTCTTGGTAATCTTCTTATAGCCTACACCATCTTTATGTAGAGCAACAATTCTTTTTTTCAGATCCTCAGAGAGTTCTTTGCCATGGGGTGCCATGTTGAACTTCCAGTGACCAGTATGAGAGAGTGAGAGCGATAACACCAAATTTAACACACCTGCTCCCCATTCACACCTGAGACCTTGTAACACTAACGAGTCACATGACACCGGGGAGAGAAAATAGCTAATTGGGCCCAATTTGGACATTTTCACTTAGGGGTGTACTCACTTTTGTGGCCATTTTTGATAAAAATCTGCTGCCATCTACCAGGATGATGAAGATAAAACGACGGTGGACATTTCAGCGAGACAATGATCCCAAACACAGCCAAAGAAACTCTCAATTGGTTTCAGAGAAAGAAAGTAAAGCTGCTAGAACGGCCAGCCAATCACCTGACTTGAATCCAATAGAAAATAAGAACTAAAGATCAGAGTTCATAGAAGAAATCCACAGAACCTTCAAGATTTGAAGACAAAATCACACCTGAGCGATGCATGCGACTAGTTTCTTCTACAGGAGGCGTCTTGAAGCTGTCATTACCAACAAAGGCTTTTGTACGAAGTATTAAATCAATTTCAGTAAGCGTTTTCAATACTTTTCCCCTGTGTCATTCCATTTTATTACTCAGAACTTAATTTCTGAACTTATTTGTATTGTTTTCTTTGTACGTATGGATTACTTCGGTTGTTACCGACATCTGGTGAAAATGTCATGTCAACAGCACCTTTAGAAATATATTTAATGAATGAATGAATGAATGCATTTATGTAGCGCTGGACACCCAAAGCACTTTACAATCATGTGGAGGTCTCTCCTCAAACACCACCAGTGTGCAGCATCCACCTGGACGATACGACAAAACAATTTTACCTGCTGTAAACACACACACACACTCACACACAAACACACTCTCTCTCACACACACACACTCACACACAAACACACACACACTCTCTCACACACTCACACACACACTCTCTCACACACTCACACACACACACACACACTCTCTCACACACACACACACACACACACACACAAAAACACACACACACTCTCTCACACACACACACACACACACAAACACACAAACACACACACACACACACTCTCTCTCTCACACACACACACACACACACACACACACACACACACACACACACTCTCTCACACACACACACACACACACTTTCACACACACACACACACACTCTCACACACACACTCACACTCTCACACACACACACACACTTTCACACACACACACACACACACACACACACACTCTCACACTCTCACACACACACTCACACTCTCACACACACACACACACACACTCTCACACTCACTTTCACACACACACACACACACACACACACACACACACTCTCTCTCTGATGAGCGTGGACAGAACGAGTGTGAGCGAGCTGAATGTGGGTCTCTAGTGTCTCTCAGCGTTAATGAAGCGCAGCTCTTAATTAACACACACTCAATCATGCTGTAATTAATCACACTGTCAGAGAACGGCAGCGGATCTGTGACTCGATCCTGTGAGAGGACAGTTATTTAAACGCTTAGTTCATCCAAAAACCATCCCTGTGTCATTGTTTACTCGCAGGAGCTAAACATGAGGATTCTGAGTCAGGCTTGGAACGACACGAGGGGAGTAATAATGAGTTTAGTATTTAACAGATCAATCACTCAGATGATGATGATGATGATGATGATGTGTTTACAGTCGACACTCCTGCACGACACGCCAACAGAGCTGCAATTAACAACTATTATTATTATTATACAGAAACTGTCCATTTTTAAAAGTGGAAACAGAGAGTTAAAAAAATGTATTATTAAATACAGTTGTAACTGGTGTTATAATTTGATTTAGACCATAAAAGCAACTATTTTTTCAGTTTATTAAAGTAAAAGCAGCAGTTTATTCAGACGGACAGCAGCAGAAACGCTTGTAAGAAGCTCAAATACTCTTCATCAGCTGGAGGCCTACGACACACGCAACAGAAAACTGAAAACACAGTCATGAAGATGAACTTCATTTAATGTATAACACAGAATCTCTGGGAATTTGGCTATTTTGGGAAGAGTTCCTCTAAGATAGGGTTATAAAATCAATCAAACTCGTGGAAATATTAAATCAGTCAGAGCGAACGAGTTTCATCTACTGCTCAAACTCTACGCTTTACGACAGAATACACACATTTCCTACATAACACACACAATCTGGGGAAATTAAAGCGATAGTTCACCCAAAAATGATCAATCTGTCACACTCTCCCTGCAGCTGTGTAACCAAACAGTTTCTGGTCCCCATTGACTTATATAGTATTTTTGCCATCTATTTTTCAAAAATACATCTTTCAAAATATCATCTTTTATATTCCAAAACTGAACTGAACTGAAATGAACTGTCCCTTTAAATGGAATGAAAAGTCAGGACATAGATGTGTATAATGACGAGGGTATGGCAGGTATTACAAGCTGAAGGTGGCATCTCAGGACATTGACCCATGTCCCCACTTTTCAAAATGCTTATAAATCACTCAGAATGAGGTTTTTTGGGGGAAAGTTGACATGCACAGTCTCCTGTAAGGGGTAGGTTTAGGTGTAGGGTTGGTGTAGGACAATAGCACATACAGTAAGTACAGTATAAAAACCATTACGCCTATGGAGAGTCCCCACTTTTCACAAAAACAAACATGTGTGTGTGTGTGTGTGTGTGTGTGTGTGTGTGTGTGTGTGGATCCACAGGAGGAAATCAGCTCTTATCACAAATGACTGATACTGCATTTGACTAGAAAACACCGGACCATTGTTCAAACACGTGTGTGTGAGTCTCTGTCTCTTCACAATCACACAGATAAAAGTCAAACTGGCTGATGAGGCTTTTACATCAGGAGTTCTCTCTCTCTCTCTCTCTCTCTCTCTCTCATACACACACACACACAGTGTTAATGAACACACACACACAGGCCAAGGGTGAGACGGTCCATCTGCTCACAGTGCAGTCACTGTCCCACCAATCACACGCCAGCACAACACGATCACTGCACACACACACACACCACACAAACATGGCATTACACACACACACAAACATGGCATTACACACACACACAAACCGGACAAACATGGCATTACACACACACACAAACATGGCATTACACACACACACACACAAACACCACACAAACATGGCATTACACACACACACAAACCGGACAAACATGGCATTACACACACACACACACACACACACACACCACACAAACATGGCATTACACACACACACACACACACACACACACACCACACAAACATGGTATTACACACACACACACACACCACACAAACATGGCATTACACACACACACACACACACGCACACACACAGCTCATGTGGAAGAACATTTCCTTTCATTCACATACAAATATTTACTGTAAGGTTCATCAGATATTTGTTTATTTTGAAACGATCAACACCTGATCAATGCGTTTGATCGGCTGAAGAACAGCAGTGATCGTTTTCTTCCTGTCATTTCCACAATCTTCCTGTCAATGGACGATCAACACTGTTTACATTAACATTTATGCTTTAGCAGACTAATTATTCTATCATTCTAGCAGACTAATTAATGAATCATTAGCAATTCATCACAGATCCGACAATATGTCAGGTTTATTAGAAGGCTGGATTAGCAAACAACCAGGAGCAAAAATATGGAAAAAAAATAGTTTTTTTAGTCTATTTTGTGTAAAAATGTTGTTTAAATATTTAAACAAACTCTTTAAATATTTCTTATTAAATTAAAATATTATTTCATGCAATAATGAAAATCTGCTGAAATTGTTCTCAGCCCCAGTTCATCTGAGATCAGGATGAGTGTGTTTCTTCATCAGGTTTGTAGAAATGTGTCTCTGCATCAGTGTCTCAGCGATGGATGCTCTGCAGTGAATGGGTGCCGTCAGAATGAGAGTCTGATAAAAACATCACAATAATCCACAGCACTCCAGTCCATCAGTTAACATCTGGAGAAGACAAAAGCTGAAACAAATCCAGCATTAAGACGTTTTTAACTCAAATACATTGAGTCCATAATCCATAATAACTCTTCCTCCAGTGAAGAAGTGCATCTGCTGTTGTCTCTCATCAAAATCCAGCCACATATTTGTTTAGAGCTGTTTTTGCTTGATCTGCAGATTTCTCTCCTGATTCAGACCAGAACACTTCTTCACTGGAGGAAGAGTTATTATGGATTATGGAAGTCTTGATGCTGGATGTGTCTCAGCTTTTGTCTTCTCCAGATGTTAACTGATGGACTGGAGTGGTGTGGATTATTGTGATGTTTTTATCAGACTCTCATTCTGACGGCACCCATTCACTGCAGAGCATCCATTGCTGAGACACTGATGCAGAGACACATTTCTACAAACCTGATGAAGAAACACACTCCTCCTGATCTCAGATGAACTGAGGGTGAGAACACGTTTTTGGCTCAACTATTCCTTAACGAACAGGAGCCGTGTACGACCAACATAAACACGTTTGTGAATCGCTGATCTGGGACGAGGCGTTTCCACACCGGACAGACCGACCGAAGCGAACCGTACAGAAACACATTCAATAACTCCGCAGTGACATCACAGGGAGCGATGACATCATCTCGGCCTCAGCCAATCGGCGTGCAGCGGCACAGAATCCTCTGACAGCTGGTTGTGGTTCCTTATGTCCGGTCTGAGAGAAGCACACTCCAGATACGCCGGTTATTGTTGGCCCTGCTTTGGAAAACTGGAGGGAAACACAGTAACACAACACATCTCGTGCATGCAAACCACAGACCTCCAGAGACTCGGTCATCTTCTGTGAAGGGTCAGGAACCACTGAACTGACCAGAGACACTCGAACTGTGTTCTGAACACCATAAAAACATGAA
This sequence comes from Onychostoma macrolepis, assembly GCF_012432095.1. Classification (NCBI taxonomy): domain Eukaryota; kingdom Metazoa; phylum Chordata; class Actinopteri; order Cypriniformes; family Cyprinidae; genus Onychostoma; species Onychostoma macrolepis. The sequence goes on from NC_081175.1 coordinate 31,012,746, forward strand.
CAGCACAGCAGCGATTCAATCAGAGTAACGTTACTGTCAGAACCAAGCAGCAGCAGCTGTAGTAAACACAGTAAGATCATGGTAACATACCCCATTTTGCTGGCTCCGTTATAAAGCTCGCGCTGATGCTGATGCTGAATCTGAATCTGAATCAAAGTGATTCACTCCGACAGCTGTTCATGATGAAGATGATGATGAAGAAGACGAGTAATATCCGAGCAGATGATCCTGCAGACTAACACACACATGCAGCCGTCGCTGGAGCTCCAGATAGAGATGCACGGTGATGCTGCTGCTGCCGCCGGATCTTCATCATCCTCCTCCTCCTCCTCCCGCGGCGATCAGACGGTCCCAGCGCGATCTATCGGGTGATTTATTTCATCGACGCGTCACATCTGTCGCTGCCTCCTGCTGTCTGTCATCCCGTTCATCATCTCCGCTTCGCCGCGCGACGTCACCACGCACGCACTCGCGTCACTCCCCGAACTCTGACGTCACGCACAGTGCACGTGTTCCGTCACTTCCGGCTGCGCAGCTGCAGATATCATCTGTTCACACACACGCGATGCTAATGACTCTCATCCGCGATCTTCTGCTCTCAGCTCAGTGATCAAGAGACAGAACTTCAGCGGGTTACACTGTTCTTGCCATTTACATGAACTTGAGCTTATGTAAATAGTAATAAGGCTGAATAATACTAAATTACATCAACAAAACACCTTGGTCCCGTAATGAAGAGCAATTAGTTAGTTACTGCACCAACTGACAGTTTGTACTACACACACACACACACACTTAAACTCACACAGTCTCTCTCTCTCACACACACACACACACGCACACAGACACACGCACACAGACACACACACTCTCTCTCTCTCTCACACACACACACACACTTAAACTCTCTCTCTCTCACACACACACACTTAAACTCTCTCTCACACACACACACACTTAATCTCTCTCTCTCTCACACACACACACACACACACACACACTCTCTCTCTCTCTCTCTCTCTCTCTCTCTCTCTCTCTCTCACACGCACACACTCTCTCTCTCGCTCTCACACACACACACACTCTCTCTCTCTCTCACACACACACTTAAACTCTCTCTCTCTCACACACACACACACTTAAACTCTCTCTCTCACACACACACACACATACACACTCTCTCTCTCTCTCTCTCTCTCACACACACTCTCTCTCTCTCACACGCACACACACACTCTCTCTCTCTCTCTCACACACACACACACTCTCTCTCTCGCTCTCACACACACACACACACACTCTCTCTCACACACACACACACACACACACACACAGAGAGGATGTTTAAGTGTCTGATTTCACCCTGATCTTGAGTTACACACACTCATAACAGCAGTGACAGGCATCAGCAGGTGATTCAGTGAACGTGTGAGAATCACACAAACCCTGAGCTGCATCTGCTGTTCGCTCTATCATACGTTTATACTACATATTTTCAACAGGTTTAGATTGATTTTATGGGTTTTCTTTCACCCTCTCTTAAAAAATCACTAATCACTGTTTGAAAAAATATATACTGAAGTATAAAAGCTTTTGAAGATCAAATGAATCTTGTGTGAAAAGCTTCTGTGATCTCACACATTTTCATTTATAATTCTCTGTTAATTGTTGTCGTAGCTTTAAATACTTCCTTTGTTGGTACGTCATTTGATTCAGTTTTTGTGTTGTCTTGAGTGGATTAATAAAATAGATTTGAGCAGTTGTGTTTTTAAGCAGTTGTACGTTACCTTTTTAAATTCATCAGAGGGAAGGTCGTAAGATAAAGTGGGGGCTCGTCCGGGATGTGAACCCAGGACTTCTATAAATATTTTAGAACTCAGAATAACTAGAAAAAAATGAATTCACAATTTGAAAGAAATGCTTTTTCTTACATTTTTACACTTTCTATAACCACGTTAAGCCTAAAAATGTCACATAAGAATCTCTTGCTGGTATTTAAAAAGATGTAAAGGTAAGAAACAGCCATAGAATGTTAAACTGCTGCAACACAACACACACAGAAGCAACCAGATCTCGGAGTGACGCCACCGATGCCTCAGATCTGTGCCATGTTTGATTCTGATTGGTCTCTGGGTGAATATTTGACTTGTGTAGTTTAATGCAGCCAGTAATAAACATCTCGTCTGCTTTCCTTCAACTCGTCATGACCCGCAGCGCCTCTGAGAAGCTCACGTATCTGTGAAGTATTTTTAGGTTTGGCAGGGTGATGCAAAAAACCCAATCTCTGCTTTCATAATGTGACACCAGGATTGCAAAGTTAAACTCTGGACAGCCTTGATGTTCCCAGGATGGGCTGATAAATCTTCAAGCACAATTAAAATTTCACCTTTTGAGGATGACTGGCACCTGAGTAGATGTGAGCGGAGGCAGAAAACGGGACGCCGCATCGGTCTATTTACAGATAATGCTGAGCTAGAGAAAGTTCCCACGGCTGAAATGACACGAAGAGAGCGTCCCGCTCGCCTGCAAAGCGCCTCTGATTAATGCAACCTGCAACAAAAAAATGGAAACGATGGAAATAATGGATGCAGAGAGCCAGATGACAGCACTTCTGGACGACACGCTGGCGGAGGAACAGCTAAACGATGAGGTGGAGGATTTGAGCAACAGGTGAGAAGCTTAAACACACATTAGAGAGCTCAGAGGAGATCAAGCATGTCACACCGCAGCTGTAGTCAAGCGTTCTGGAACAGTTTCATGGCTTTTTTAAAGTCTCTTCTGCTCACCAAGCCTGCATTTATTTGATTCAAAGTACAGCAAAAACAGTAAAACTTTGAAATATTTGAAATAACTGTTTGAATATATGTTAAAATGTAATTTATTCCTGTGATTTCGAAGCTGAATCATTACTCCAGTCACAGATCCTTCAGAAATCATTCTAATATTCTGATTTGCTGCTCAAAAAACATTTATTATTATTATTTAGTGCTGTCAAACGATTAATCGCGATTAATTGCATCCAAAATAAAAGTTTTTGTTTAAATAATGTGTACTGTTTATATTTATTATTTATATATAAATACACAAACATGCATGTATATATTTCAGAAAAATATGTTATGTTCAGTATATTAAATATATTTATATATAATATAAATTATGAATATAAATATATACATGTAAATATTTTCTAAATATATACTGCATATGTGTGTATTTATATATGCATAATAAATATACACAGTACACACATATATTATGTAAACAAAAACTTATTTTGGATACGATTAATCGTATGAAAGCACTATTATTATTATTATGTTGAAAACAGCACAGTAGAATTTTTCTTTGATAAATAGAAAGTTCAGAAGAACAGCATTTATCTGAAATAGAAATCTTTTGTAACATAAATGTCTTTATCATCAAATGAGCGTTTCTATTTCTATCAATTTCTTTCCCAAAAAACCAAACAAAAAAATTATACTGACTCCAAGCTTTTGATTGTTATAGTGTATAATGTTACAAAAGCATTTTATTTCAGATAAATGCTGATCTTTGGATATTTTGATTCATCAAAGAATCCTGAAAAAAAATGTACTCAACTGTTTTAAATATTGCTGTTAATAATAATCAGAAATGTTTGTTGAGCAGTAAATCAGCATATTAGAATGATTTCTGAAGATCATGTGACACTGAAGACTGGAGGAAAGATGCTGAAAATACAGCTGCGCATCACAGAAATAAATTACAGTTTAACACATATTCACATAGAAATCAATTATTTTAAATAATAAAAATATTTCACAATTTTACTGTTTTTGCTGTATTTTAGATCAAATAAATGCAGGCTTGGTGAGCGGAAGAGAATTCTTTAAAAAAAAAAAAACATTAAAACTCTTACTGTTCAAAAACTTTTGACCGGTAGTGTAGCTACTGTTAGCATGATATTGCCAACATAAGATCACAAAAATCATCTTGTTACTAATGAAATGCTTAATGTTAAATACCCTGCAGTTTGAGAGAGGTGGTCCAGGATGGAGCGGTCAAGCCCAAGCTCCACTGCCTGATGATGGATCCGTCCTTCTCGATGGTGACGGTCCAGAGTGAGGACAGCGGGATCGTTTGGGAAACCGCTTCCAGCCGCTGCTCCACACCCTGGGCCTCCGAGATCAACGAACCCGGATACAGCTGCTGCGGCTCCGGAGCGGCCGGCAGGATCATCTTCATCATGGACGAAGAACTGATGAGCAGAAGAAAGAGGAAGCCAAAGTCTGAGAAATCAAAGAAGCTTCCTCGGGTCAGCCACGAGATCCTCGCTGAAGCGGAGAGACCGGCGATGGTGGAAGTGTCTCTCCCGAATGTGACACGAGAAGAAGGAACAGAGGAACACAAGACAGCAGATCTGAGAGCAGAAAAGCACCAGCGCTTGTTCAGTCTCGTCTCTGAAGGATCTGAGATACTAAACATCATCGCTCCGCCGAGAGTCTCCACCGTGGATGAAGAGGAGAGCAAAGGTCTGGAAGATAACTTGTATTACCTCGAGGAGACGCCTGCTGTGAAATCCGCAGAGATCCCAGGACGAACCTGAGCAGGACTTTGAGGCTGTAGAGACGGAGAAGAGCGTTTTATTGATACCAGAGACAGCTGTCCAGATCCCGTTCCCGTCAATCCAAGTGTCCCGAAGAGGACAGACGAGCGAAGACTACTTTGAGAAGTTCACGCTTCTTGACCACCGAGCACCATCAGGAGCGGCACCAGCAGAAGAAGCCCAATGGGAAACAGAGGACAAGGTCACAGAAGAAGGAGATAAAGCAGTTCGTCCTGAAGCGGAAACAAGGCTTCCTGGAGTCTGCTCAGCTGTGAGTATGCTGGACATTTCTGGCGAACACTTGGACGATGTGTTTTACGGCGGAGGGAGTGAGCCACCTTCTGCTGCGAGAGTTGGAGAAAAGGAAAGAGAGCTTTCCAAATCCCCTCTGAAGGAAAGCGGAAGCGCCTTGTTTGGAAGCGAGGAGCCGGTTCTCACTCCCATATACCTTCCCGAAGGTCCTCCGAAAATCATCGACCCCAATTTGCTCGAGGAGCCCAAAGCCTTGGCGTTTCTCTACTCGGATTTATACGCAGACGCCGTCGGAACCAGGAAGAAGCAGGACGATGATGTGGAGAGCGTGACCTCCGAGAAATCCTTCCACAGTCAAGCGTCCGACTCTGAGGACAGAGGCTATCTGGAGAAGTTTGTGCTCAAGGTTGAGACTCTGGCTGATGTAGTTCCTGAGACACGCCCCGAAGAACGGCATGATCCGTTCAAACTTGCTGGGTACGTGATACACCACAAAGAAGAAGTGGACAATCAGGCAGAAGAGCAGGAAGAGATCACGGATTTCTTTAGGAACAGTGCATCTTCATCTCCCTGTGAACCTGTCGACTTCGAGCAGCTGGAGAACGAGGAAAAGAGCGAAGTTGTGAGGACGCCACGGGTTACTTTCAAAGACGAAGCGCCAAGGAATAAGACCGAACAGGCGAGCGATCGTCCATCGCTGGCTGACGACTTTTCCGATGAGTTTTTACCGGTTGAGATAAGCGAGGATTGTCCGGCGTGGGAGGAAAACTTGTCAGAGTTGTTGGTAAAATCGACACGCACAGATTCTGACCTAAGACCAAAACCAAAGTCAGTAAGCGAGAAAAGCCGTCCAGCACCAATCCAAGCTCAAAACAACACGGTCCTTCCCATAATTCCAGACCACAAACCCTTCCTGGATCTGAGCCCACTGCTGCCCATCCAGACGGAGGACGAGACAGAAACACCAGACGCTGAAGAAGAGAAAGAGAACACAAGCTCTGCAGAGGTCAGTAATCAGGACTGTGTGATCTCCGGAGACTCTACAAGAGAGAATCCCACCAATGAGGACGGTGCTGAAGCTCCAACTGCTTTGAGCAAGTCTGACTGACGTTTGAGCGTCGCTGATTCGCTGGCTTGCATGATCCGTTAGCATCCGAGACCGTCCTTACAAAACAGAAAATGAGCAGAACATTATTTGGTGTCTCTATGTCTGTCGTGAGCAGTGTTGGGGGTATTATATTACAAGTAACGCAAGTTATGTAATCAGATTACGTTTTTCAAGTAACTGGTAATGCATTACTTTTTAATTTAGAAGGAAATATCTGAGTTACTTTTTCAAATAATTAACTCCAGCTCCTGTGTTTCTCATGTATCGGACAGCTCTGGTGTTGCCATGTTGAGAGAAATCAGGAGTAAGAACATGATCTTACTGTAGTTCTAGACTAAATATCAGCATTATTTACTCATCTCACCTGCACTAAAACATTTACAGTGTTCCTCACAATCAATAAAAACACTCAAATGCAAACTCAGAATATTATACAAACCTGCAATAATTAAATATGTCTTTGCTGCTGACCTTCGATGATTCACTTCAACCATACTAATAATCAAACATTACACATTTGTGTTTTATTTTAGTTATTGCTGAATAGTGTTGAACTTTCTTCTCCTGCGTCATATTCTTCATGTGATTAGTTTGAGCGTCCTCTACTGTACAGACGTGAATCTACATCTCCTTCAGTCTGAGCCGCATTCACTTCACTTTTGGTGTGAAAGGGCTTTTACATTTGTATGAGAAGAACTTTTTATATTAAAAACAAACAAACAAGCCCTGCCCAGATTTAAAAAGTAACGCATTACTTTCCATAAAAAGTAACTAAGTAACGTAATTAGTTACTTTTTAAAGGAGTAACACAATATTGTAACACATTACTTTTAAAAGTAACTTTCCCCGACACTGGTCATGATGCATCTGAGAGATTAAAATGGAAAAACAGATAAATACGGTAAGCAGATCCTGTACAGTATATGACTGTAGAAGCCTAATAAATGTATGTGAGAGTGTTTGTACAGATTACAACTCAACTCCACAGCTGAAAACAAGTAAATGATTAAAAAAGGTATAATAACATGTGCTTAAATGATGTACATATGGTTATAATAGTCACTTCTCTAAGTTAAACCATGTGGTGCTGCTCAGGCTTCAGCATGTGTACATGCAGGGTTTGAAATTAACACCCGCCGGTAACGCTGTCAAATCACCAGCCCAATTTGGTGGGTTACTTTTCGTAAATTATGTTCACTAACTAATTTCTTGGGGAAGTTCATGTAAGCCAAATCTGCGCAGATTTAGCGCAAATACTGAACTCGTGACTCATCGTGATATATTAAGCACATCTGCGCATATCTAGCTTACAGCGCAAATCCGGAGTGACCCAGAATTGTGTTTTACAGTTGTGTGATATGAGAACATTAAAGGTTCTGGCTGAAAACAACTTTAATAGCTCCTTTCTCTTTAAATGTTTTGTTCTAATTAATTTTAATTGAAGTGAAATGGTGATTCAGTAAGAGCCTGATAAAAGATAAATATCAGTGTCTCTGTCTTATATTAAGTGTTTTCTATTTACAAATATTAAAGTTCTTAAAGGGATAGTTCACCCAAAATTAAAATTGTCATCATTTACTCAAAATCATGTCATTCCAAACCTGTGTGAATTTCTTTCTTCTGTGGAACATAAAAGAAGATATTTTAAGAAATTCAAGAAATGTTTGTCCATACAGTAGAAATCAAGGGTAACCAAAATGGTTTGGTAACATTCTACAAAATATCTTTTGTGTTTTACAGAAGAAAGTAAGTCATACAGGTTTGGAATGACATGAGGGTCAGGAAATGATGACAGTTATTAGCAGTAAGTTTCCAGTGTTCTAGCACAAAACCAATGCTTATACGGTCAAGTGCAGTAGGCTATTAGTTTGTTGCATTTCATTATATATCATTATCCTGTTTTATTTATTCATTTATTTGCTCCAGCTGAAGGCCCTATAACCCAGCAAAACATTCACAGGAGAACTCGTGGGCCGGACGGCTGGATTTGTCCAGGGCCGAATTTTAGTTTCCTTTGTATTGAAGCAATAACGAAAAGTCGATAACGCCCGAAGACTCACACGTGTCTACACTGGATGCGGTAGCGACACGATAAATCCCAGACAGTAAACTGATGATTTCTTCTATTTATGACGTAGGCCTTCTGTCTGACACAAAGTACAAATGATTTGCAAAAAATGGTAGCTTTGTCTCGCATCCAGTGTGGACAGCTTCAAGCTGTTGTTCTTTTCGTAATTTATTTGTTTAATTCTTTTGGCTAGTAGAAGTTATGAATGGCCGGTAACTTAAAAATGTAGTAGCTAAATTGTCTGGTGAGTGAAAAGGTTCATTTCAAACCCTGCGTACACGAGAGGAAGCGCAGATTTTTCTGTGTACTTTATTTAAAAATAATCAGTCACAAACATGTGTAAACATTTGTGAATACAATGAATAAAGTATAAATTATTTACTGTTAATATGGTGAATGTGCTTAACTGTCTAAATGTTTTCTTTGTTAGAGACCCAAACTTATGTATCAACCAATAATCAAAATCAATTATTTATTTTCTGAAGCACACGGTTCTTGTCTTGATCTTGAGACACCTTACCTGTACGCAATGGCACCTAAATGTCATTAAGTACTAAATATTATATCTTAAAACTTTAAGAATCAATTAATAACTTGAACCTTAAGAATCAATTAATAATAATATGATTATTTTGTCATTAAGTGTCTTACCTCAGTAATTCGAGTCACTCCTCCCTGCTGAAAAAAACAATAGAGCCCTGCCCAAAACACAACAGAACATGTAATGGTTTTAATGGTTATAATGGGAATTGCATTGGTTTTAATGGAAACTATGATGGTGTGTACTGGTATGTGAGGGATTCTATTGGTGGGATGTTAAATCCTGTTGGAAAAATGTCCAAAACACACTACAAAAAGTAATTTTGTAATGGTTTTACTGGAAAAAGCTAATGGTTTATAATGGTATTTTAATGGAAATCATTGGAATTTCTGTGATGGTTTCTATTGGGCTTCTGTTGGTTTATATTATATTAATACGATATTAACCTGACTAATATTTGAGACAAGAATTATATTTACATACAAATTGGCCTAAACATAGTATTAATTTACAACAAACAAACAAACAAATCTGAACATGAAAATATATGGGTTTTCAAGTGATTGATTAAACAAACTTTGAACAAAAGATGCGAAGTGAACGTCCCCTTAAAGGGATAGCTCACCCAAAAATGAAAATTCTGTCATTAATTACTCACCCTCATGTCGTTCCAAACCCGTAATACCTTCATTCATTTTCGGAAAACATAAATTAAGATATTTTTTGATAAAAATCCGAGAGCTCTCTGACCCACAGACAGCAAGGTTACTACCACAAATCACGATCAAGGTCCAAAACCGTAGCAAGGACATCGTAAAATAGTCCATGTGACATCGGTGGTTCAACCGTAATTTTACGAAGATTGTGGAGAGTATCATGGCGCATGCGCTTACTTCCGCTTCATGTAAACAATGCACGCGCATGCTGCTGCTGTTTACGTAACGTGCACGCGCTGTTTACATGAAGCGGAAGTAAGCGCATGCGTCATGATACTCTCCACGATGGTGGCGCACCGCTGCAGACGGGATGAGGAGGAGAAGAAGAATCGTTGAAATTTTTTTTTTTTTTACACACAAATAGTATTCTCGTAGCTTCGTAAAATTATAGTTGAACCACTGATGTCCTTGCTACATTTCTGGACCTTGATCGTGGTTTGTGGTAGTAGCCTTGCTGTCTATGAGAGGGTCAGAAAGCTCTCGGATTTCATCAGAAATATCTTAATTTGTGTTCTGAAGACGAACGAAGGTCTTACGGGTTTGGAACGACATGAGGGTGTCTAAAAGTCTAAAAAAAATGTAAACCATAAACCAACTCTCCAATTCTAAGTAATCAAGGGCTTAGGACGTTCCAGTTCAGCCCACTGCAAGGGTTCCGCCAGTAGTGTGCACTCATGCAATGTAATCAATGACGTACATCCGAGTAAACGAGACGGGGGGAAGTTTGCGAGTGAAGGGCATAAAAAATGGACTGGAACACAACCATTGAATTTCAGTCAGAGTTGTACGACACTCAATCGCCGTTTACAGATACCAATGAGAAGGAGATGGGTCTGGCTGCAGACCATAGGAGAGTGAAGCTCCACTCCTCCACTCAATTTTGCCAAGTCCGCGGTTCCCTTTCATAGGTCACTTCAATGCTGCGGTGACGTCACCGTATGGGAACACCCTTTGGTGTGACGAATGTCTGAAGCCCTGTACCATGCCACCAATCCTATTGGCCAAATAGAGCTTGGCACCACCTTACGCATGCTTAAGTATAGTATATCTGTGTGCCGCACACTATTTCGCTCAGATTTAATTTCTTTCAGAAAAGCGAAAGCAAATTTTCTGTGACCTAGAAAGCATCCCGGGTTCTCAGCGATACTTTCGTCGAGCAGTGTTTAACTCCTCTTCGTGGACGCGATGAGTCATCGGAGATGTAAGGAACCGTGTAGCAGGTTTATCATGGCACCCATGACAGGTGTGTTGTGTGCCTGGGCCTGCATCACGCACAGGAGGCGCTTGGCGGCCTGTCGACATGTCCCAACTGTCGCCGACAAGGATCTACAGGCTGTATGACAACGACGTTTTGTCCACTGCGGCCTCGGAGTCGGAGGATTTACTGGCCGACACATGTGGATCTCTCCCTCCTAGCGGACAAGAGAGACGCAGCTCCCCGTCCTACAGCGAGCTGTTGGACGTGGTCACTCGCGCGGTGGATAAGCTGGGGCTGGATTGGGAGGCGGACACGGCCCAGTCCCAATCTAAGCTGGACGACCGTTTCCTAACTAGTCGTGCACCTGCTCAGCCCCGTAAACCGCTCCCCTTCTTCCCGGATCTCCACCAAGAGGTTTCAAGGTCCTGGAAGCAGCCGTTTTCAGCACGCATCACAAATGTCGCAGCCGCGGATTTCACCACCATTACTGACATGGCGGGCCGTGGTTATGCAACGATGCCGCTGGTGGAAGAGACGTTGGCTGAACATCTCGCGCCTAACTTGGCCGCGGCTTTTCTCATGGATGCCCCTCTACTGTACAGACGTGAATCTACATCTCCTTCAGTCTGAGCCGCATTCACTTCACTTTTGGTGTGAAAGGGCTTTTACATTTGTATGAGAAGAACTTTTTATATTAAAAACAAACAAACAAGCCCTGCCCAGATTTAAAAAGTAACGCATTACTTTCCATAAAAAGTAACTAAGTAACGTAATTAGTTACTTTTTAAAGGAGTTACACAATATTGTAACACATTACTTTTAAAAGTAACTTTCCCCGACACTGGTCATGATGCATCTGAGAGATTAAAATGGAAAAACAGATAAATACGGTAAGCAGATCCTGTACAGTATATGACTGTAGAAGCCTAATAAATGTATGTGAGAGTGTTTGTACAGATTACAACTCAACTCCACAGCTGAAAACAAGTAAATGATTAAAAAGGGTATAATAACATGTGCTTAAATGATGTACATATGGTTATAATAGTCACTTCTCTAAGTTAAACCATGTGGTGCTGCTCAGGCTTCAGCATGTGTACATGCAGGGTTTGAAATTAACACCCGCCGTAACGCTGTCAAATCACCAGCCCAATTTGGTGGGTTACTTTTCGTAAATTATGTTCACTAACTAATTTCTTGGGAAGTTCATGTAAGCCAAATCTGCGCAGATTTAGCGCAAATACTGAACTCGTGACTCATCGTGATATATTAAGCACATCTGCGCATATCTAGCTTACAGCGCAAATCCGGAGTGACCCAGAATTGTGTTTTACAGTTGTGTGATATGAGAACATTAAAGGTTCTGGCTGAAAACAACTTTAATAGCTCCTTTCTCTTTAAATGTTTTGTTCTAATTAATTTTAATTGAAGTGAAATGGTGATTCAGTAAGAGCCTGATAAAAGATAAATATCAGTGTCTCTGTCTTATATTAAGTGTTTTCTATTTACAAATATTAAAGTTCTTAAAGGGATAGTTCACCCAAAAATTAAAATTGTCATCATTTACTCAAAATCATGTCATTCCAAACCTGTGTGAATTTCTTTCTTCTGTGGAACATAAAAGAAGATATTTTAAGAAATTCAAGAAATGTTTGTCCATACAGTAGAAATCAAGGGTAACCAAAATGGTTTGGTAACATTCTACAAAATATCTTTTGTGTTTTACAGAAGAAAGTAAGTCATACAGGTTTGGAATGACATGAGGGTCAGGAAATGATGACAGTTATTAGCAGTAAGTTTCCAGTGTTCTAGCACAAAACCAATGCTTATACGGTCAAGTGCAGTAGGCTATTAGTTTGTTGCATTTCATTATATATCATTATCCTGTTTTATTTATTCATTTATTTGCTCCAGCTGAAGGCCCTATAACCCAGCAAAACATTCACAGGAGAACTCGTGGGCCGGACGGCTGGATTTGTCCAGGGCCGAATTTTAGTTTCCTTTGTATTGAAGCAATAACGAAAAGTCGATAAACGCCCGAAGACTCACACGTGTCTACACTGGATGCGGCGCGACACGATAAATCCCAGACAGTAAACTGATGATTTCTTCTATTTATGACGTAGGCCTTCTGTCTGACACAAAGTACAAATGATTTGCAAAAAATGGTAGCTTTGTCTCGCATCCAGTGTGGACAGCTTCAAGCTGTTGTTCTTTTCGTAATTTATTTGTTTAATTCTTTTGGCTAGTAGAAGTTATGAATGGCCGGTAACTTAAAAATGTAGTAGCTAAATTGTCTGGTGAGTGAAAAGGTTCATTTCAAACCCTGCGTACACGAGAGGAAGCGCAGATTTTTCTGTGTACTTTATTTAAAAATAATCAGTCACAAACATGTGTAAACATTTGTGAATACAATGAATAAAGTATAAATTATTTACTGTTAATATGGTGAATGTGCTTAACTCTCTAAATGTTTTCTTTGTTAGAGACCCAAACTTATGTATCAACCAATAATGAAAATCAATTATTTATTTTCTGAAGCACACGGTTCTTGTCTTGATCTTGAGACACCTTACCTGTCAATGGCACCTAAATGTCTTTAAGTACTAAATATTATATCTTAAAACTTTAAGAATCAATTAATAACTTGAACCTTAAGAATCAATTAATAATAATATGATTATTTTGTCATTAAGTGTCTTACCTCAGTAATTCGAGTCACTCCTCCCTGCTGAAAAAAACAATAGAGCCCTGCCCAAAACACAACAGAACATGTAATGGTTTTAATGGTTATAATGGGAATTGTATTGGTTTTAATGGAAACTATAATGGTGTGTACTGGTATGTGAGGGATTCTATTGGTGGGATGTTAAATCCTATTGGAAAAATGTCCAAAACACACTACAAAAAGTAATTTTGTAATGGTTTTACTGGAAAAAGCTAATGGTTTATAATGGTATTTTAATGGAAATCATTGGAATTTCTGTGATGGTTTCTATTGGGCTTCTGTTGGTTTATATTATATTAATACGATATTAACCTGACTAATATTTGAGACAAGAATTATATTTACATACAAATTGGCCTAAACATAGTATTAATTTACAACAAACAAACAAACAAATCTGAACATGAAAATATATGGGTTTTCAAGTGATTGATTAAACAAACTTTGAACAAAAGATGCGAAGTGAACGTCCCCTTAAAGGGATAGTTCACCCAAAAATGAAAATTCTGTCATTAATTACTCACCCTCATGTCGTTCCAAACCCGTAATACCTTCATTCATTTTCGGAAAACATAAATTAAGATATTTTTGATAAAAATCCGAGAGCTCTCTGACCCACAGACAGCAAGGTTACTACCACAAATCACGATCAAGGTCCAAAACCGTAGCAAGGACATCGTAAAATAGTCCATGTGACATCAGTGGTTCAACCGTAATTTTACGAAGATTGTGGAGAGTATCATGGCGCATGCGCTTACTTCTGCTTCATGTAAACAATGCACGCACATGCTGCTGCTGTTTACGTAACGTGCACGCGCTGTTTGCATGAAGCAGAAGTAAGCGCATGCGTCATGATACTCTCCACGATGGTGGCGCACCGCTGCAGACGGGATGAGGAGGAGAAGAAGAATCGTTGAATTTTTTTTTTTTTTTTACACACAAATAGTATTCTCGTAGCTTCGTAAAATTATAGTTGAACCACTGATGTCCTTGCTACATTTCTGGACCTTGATCGTGGTTTGTGGTAGTAGCCTTGCTGTCTATGAGAGGGTCAGAAAGCTCTCGGATTTCATCAGAAATATCTTAATTTGTGTTCTGAAGATGAACAAGGTCTTACGGGTTTGGAACGACATGAGGGTGTCTAAAAGTAAAAAAAAATGTAAACCATAAACCAACTCTCCAATTCTAAGTAATCAAGGGCTTAGGACGTTCCAGTTCAGCCCACTGCAAGGGTTCCGCCAGTAGTGTGCACTCATGCAATGTAATCAATGACGTACATCCGAGTAAACGAGACGGGGGGAAGTTTGCGAGTGAAGGGCATAAAAAATGGACTGGAACACAACCATTGAATTTCAGTCAGAGTTGTACGACACTCAATCGCCGTTTACAGATACCAATGAGAAGGAGATGGGTCTGGCTGCAGACCATAGGAGAGTGAAGCTCCACTCCTCCACTCAATTTTGCCAAGTCCGCGGTTCCCTTTCATTGGTCACTTCAATGCTGCGGTGACGTCACCGTATGGGAACACCCTTTGGTGTGACGAATGTCTGAAGCCCTGTACCATGCCACCAATCCTATTGGCCAAATAGAGCTTGGCACCACCTTACGCATGCTTAAGTATAGTATATCTGTGTGCCGCACACTATTTTGCTCAGATTTAATTTCCTTCAGGAAAGCGAAAGCAAATTTTCTGTGACCTAGAAAGCATCCCGGGTTCTCAGCGATACTTTCGTCGAGCAGTGTTTAACTCCTCTTCGCGGACGCGATGAGTCATCGGAGATGTAAGGAACCGTGTAGCAGGTTTATCATGGCACCCATGACAGGTGTGTTGTGTGCCTGGGCCTGCATCACGCACAGGAGGCGCTTGGCGGCCTGTCGACATGTCCCAACTGTCGCCGACAAGGATCTACAGGCTGTATGACAACGAGCGGCCTCGGAGTCGAAGGATTTACTGGCCGACACATGTGGATCTCTCCCTCCTAGCGGACAAGAGAGACGCAGCTCCCCGTCCTACAGCGAGCTGTTGGACGTGGTCACTCGCGCGGTGGATAAGCTGGGGCTGGATTGGGAGGCGGACACGGCCCAGTCCCAATCTAAGCTGGACGACCGTTTCCTAACTAGTCGTGCACCTGCTCAGCCCCGTAAACCGCTCCCCTTCTTCCCGGATCTCCACCAAGAGGTTTCAAGGTCCTGGAAGCAGCCGTTTTCAGCACGCATCACAAATGTCGCAGCCGCGGATTTCACCACCATTACTGACATGGCGGGCCGTGGTTATGCAACGATGCCGCCGGTGGAAGAGACGTTGGCTGAACATCTCGCGCCTAACTTGGCCGCGGCTTGGAAGTCTCGCCCCCTCCTCCCGTCGAAGCCGTGTTGAGTCACGTCGAGCCTCGTCGGGAAGTCTTACGGCCACACTCGGTGCTTCAGGCCTACCAGGCGGAGGTATTGAAGGAGCTCGACGAGGGAGAAGGAATCACACCGGAGGCTGTGAAGGAACTGCAGTGGGCCACGGACTTGGCGCTACGTGCCACCAAGCACACTGCCCGAGCAGTCGGTCGTTCGATGGCGGGGATGGTGACGGTTGAGCTCCACCTTTGCCTCAACCTCACCGACATCAAAGAAAAGGACAAAATTTTTTCTCATGGATGCCCCGATCTCCAAGGATGGACTGTTTGGAGATTCAGTCACCGCGGTGGTGGAGAAATCCAGGGCAGCGAAACAGCAATCAGCCGGTTTCCGGCAGCTGATTCCACGCAGGCCCAGGGAAATAGAGCGACGTCAGATGCCGGCTGCGCGCTTGCGCTCGTCGTCCTCACACCGCCAACGGGGCAAGAAGAGCCATCACCTACGACACCCCCTCGTAAGGATTGGGGCCTATGCAGGCTGGCGAGGAACGTCCTTCTGTGGACTCAGAACAGGTTTTTGTCGATCCGAGCGGCACCTGAACGTTGGAGCGGATATGCTCTTGAGACAGAGCCTGGAGGAAGGGGAATGGAGGCTGCACCCCCAAACAGTGAGCTACATATGGCAAGTGTTTGGAGAAGCAGAAGTGGACGTATTCGCGTGGAGCACGACTACGCATCGCCCGCTATGGTTCTCCCTATCCCCCCCATCGCCCTTGGGACTGGACGCTCTAGCCCACGAGTGGCCCAGAACGAGTTTGTATGCCTTTCCTCCGATTCGGCTAATTGCAGCGGTGCTATCTCCTCAGACAGGACATGCAGTTGCAAGCCCGGGGAATGATCTGGTACCCACGGCCAGATTTATGGAAACTGTGGGTGTGGCCTCTGAGCGGAGTGAGTTAATATGTCCCGGTCTTTCAGCAGAGGCTACCGAGACTATAATTAACTCTAGAGCGGTTTCTACGAGACGTTTATATGCCTTCAAATGGAAGCTGTTTACTACCTGGTGTAGACGTCGTGATATGGATCCAGCTTACTGTCCCGTCGCTTCAGTACTGGAGTTTCTTCAAAGCCGTTTTTCAGAGGGAGTAACGCCAACCACTCTTAAAGTATACGTGGCAGCCATATCCGCTTACCACGCGTACATAGACAGCGTTTCAGTGAGCCGTCATCCCCTGATCTCTCGATTTATGCAGGGTTCACGACGGCCTTTCATAGTGCACGGCACACAGGTATACTATGCTTACGCATGCGTAAGGCGGTGCCAAGTGCTATTTGGCCAATAGGATTGGCAGGATGGTACAGGGCTTCAGACATTCGTCACACCAAAGGGTGTTCCCATACGGTGACGTCACCGCAGCATCTCGTTCCCTATTCAGGGAACCGTGGTTACATACGTAACCGAGATGTTTTCCCTCGGATTTTTTTTAAACATTTTTATTGATGCCAAAACACTTAAGCACATAACCACAACAACCTCAAAAACAATAGAGGACAAAATACAAAAAATAATACAAGATAGAAAGCAAAATAAATAAACTAAAAGACAACAAATAAATAAATAACATAAACCAAAGGGGGGAAATTATACAAGGTTAAACATTGAAAGCAATTTTTGACTTTTTAATTATCATTATTATTATTATTATGCCCATTAAAGACAAAACTTAAGAATTATAGTCAACCAGAAAAATTGACAGTACTGGGTTCTTACCCAAAAATGTACTCTTGTGAATAAAACATTTGCCAAGTATAATAAAAAGATTAACAATATATTGAATACGGGAGTTATAGTTATAATAAGAGAAAATAATATCAAAAGTGTTGGTCACAGATCAGCCAGGCTCATTCACCTCCCAAACACAACGCACTCCATCACCCGAGGATTAATTGCACACACCTGCACATCATCAGCACCCTCATCAGCCAGCATGCAAAAGCACACACCACACCCCGAGTTCAGGGTCCGATCTCGTTCATGTGAGGTGGACTCGCTCTATGCTATTCGAGCGCTATCTACAAATACCTACCTTGTATACTTACCCTTTGTGTCTCCTCCAGTGTGTGTCTTTGCTCCTCGCTCCAGCGTCTGTTCCAGGTGTCATATCATTGTGGATCTGGTCTCTGCTCTTCATTAGAGGTGTGTGCTATCTCCACGATCTCCTGCGAAACAAGGTTACAATCCCCATCAATCCCAGAACTGTTCCATTGCCCTTGAAACTCACCTGCCATTACCATCTGCATCTGTTGCTGTCAATCAAGATACCTGTAAATTTTCTGATCCTCCGAGTCTCCTTCCGTAACATACATATTCTAACATTTGTTTTATCTGAGAGATAGGTACATAACTCATTCACATTCACAAAAAGATGAACAATGGTCTCTTCTATATAACAGAAAGTACTTTTTTTTTTTTTTTTCTCCAATATTTTGCATATACTTATTAAGTACACTATTACAAGGGTAGCATCTATGTAATATTTTAAATGTGACTTCTTTTATTTTATTTATTAATAAATATTTGTCAAGCAACATTTCAATTAGCGTTGTGCAATGCCATCCATTTAAAAGAAGACGCTGGAATAGATTTTCTGTTGATATGATTTCAAACAAAGCGGTTATTGAATTTGTCCCCAACAATCAAAATCCCTTCTACTGAAATAGAATTGTTATATATAGAAACAGGATTAAAGGATTGCGCTCCTTTCAATACAGTTTTTATACCACTAGGAATGGCATTAAATACAACGTTATATTCTTTTAACGAAGCCCCAAAATCAAATTTCCTGGAAAATTCTGAAAAGGAATATAGCTGACCATTGTCATCTATCAACTGATTTTTTCCCTCGGGTTTGGGCTACTTTAAAATATGTTGCTGCGCGAAACCAACAACGTGATATTTAGCCCCGCGATGGACCCCCCTCGAAATGCCATCGGGCTGGTTTTGGGCTATTTTTTTATTTTTTATTCAAAGAACAATAACATAAAATATTGTATCAAGAAATAACATCAAAAAAGAAAAGGAAAAGGATTGGAAAATAAATTACAACAAATAGGAGCTGCCGGGGGAGGTAAGTCCATAGGCCCTATATACATACACACATACATATATCAAAATCAAATAAATAAATATATTATAAAGTTCACAAGCTTTCAAAGTTCTTACAGCTTTCTTATTCAAAGAATATCTTATATTGTCAGTATGGATATAATTATATATTTCAGTCAAGAAAACCATAAAATTGTGTTTCTTATTAGTAAATATCACTTATGAACGTGAAATCTGGTCGGCAGTATAAGTAAACTAATTAAGTAAAAATACTGTTCCTAGTCAGAATACTCAGGAAAGCCAAAGAGTGCATTTTCCAAAGGCGTGAAAAAGGTCTTAAACACGAAGTATTTTAATTGATACTTTTTGAACTTTACACCATAGTGTAGCTGAATATGTACAGTGCCAAAATAAGTGAAGGTTTCCTCATATTCATTGCTGAAAATACAATTTACATTTGTTTGTTTTTTTGTCAATTTGCTGGATAAAATCTATGAATGAGGTTATAAGAAACTTCTTTAAACTTATTTCTAAGATAATATTTCTGCGGTAACAATCAGCAAATCAATTTTCCATTTAACAAAGAGGTCCAATGAGACAAAACATAAGGTACAGTAACAATTTCTCTTTGGAAAAGAGTACGAATACCTCTATTATTACTCTTGGGATTTAATGAAAAACTAATTTTATTTAGTAACTGAATCAGCAGAAGGGTCTTTATTAATACCTCTACATAACATGTGAGTGCCTGAAGAGATTGAACCAATAACAATTGAGTATTCTACAATAAAAAAGGAATTCATTATAAGAAAACAGTGTTCCTTCTTTGTTGTATAACTGACCAAGAACTGAAATCTATTCTAAACCTGTTATTATATCACTTATGTGTTGTTGTCTTGTTGTAATTTTATTATCACTTTACTACAATTTGTACTATACTTTTTAAATATCACATATCACTGTTACTATATTTATTATTAGTGCATAATGTTTTACCGCTGTAACTTTTACTGGATCCATAAAGGATTATCAGTTATATTTCTTATTGTTTGTTGTGACATTTATCTGTATCTGTATAGAGTGCTATGAAAATATAGAAAGCAGACTACCAGTGTGTCCATTTTTGATTTGTATTTACTGATTTTATTCCATTTGCTCAATGATGATCAGTTATTAGTACTTAAAGATGTATTTGTATTCCATATTTCAAAGGGATTGATGTGTTCTGACCTGAAGCACAAGACAAGCTGAAATGTTGGGGTTGAAGACACAGAAAGCAATTTCCACAAAGAAAAAACTTAATTTCATTTCATGTACATTAGATTATTTGACATGTATCGCAGTTATACTAAATTAATATTAGAATTGTTACCAGAAAAAAATTAGCCAAATCAACAAGCCTGTGAGCTGTCACAATTTTTAACGAAAAGTAATCATTTTCCAAGCATAACTAAATAACTGGAGACAGTTACTTTTAATTCCATGTAGATCACAAACCACTGAAATCGACTGATAAATGTAAACGTCATCGTTTTTATCCAGAAAAAAAACGCATCTCCGTTTACCTCCATTAGTTTTAAGGCAGTCTTGCCCGGACCAACATGGCGGACGCGTCGCTAGTGGAGGTGACGTATTTCCGCTCTTGAGTGGAGCTCCACTCGCCGTGACTGCAGCCAGACCCTCTTGATGAGAAGCGCTGTAAACTGAATCCCACCTGTCGCAAAAAGGCCGTGACTTCTCTTTAAAAAAAACCCTCCTCTTATAAAACAGCAGTTTTTCATGGTAAACTCTTAAAAATAATTCAATCCAAAAGTATTGTTTAGTGTAAAACATCTTGAAGATTAGCAGATAGACTGTTGATTCATTAAATGATGAGCTGTTTCCTCTAAAAAGCTGTTTATTCAGTGTAGTGAAGCCTCTCCTCCATTGACATCCATTCAAAAAAACAAAACAAAAACGGCCTCTGGTCTCCTTTCCCACATAACGTTAGTGCCAGACCGGAAGCGTTAATTAGCAGGCCTGCTTTCTAGTGGCTTTGGTTGCGCTAAAATGCGCTAGGCGTGTCCCGAGTTCGAATCCCGGTTCGTGGCCTGGAGGATCTTTCGCGATCACTCTCCCACTTCACTTCCTGTCAATTCTGATCTGTCCTGTCATACTAAAGGAAACAATGCCAAAAATAAATCTTTTAAGGCACAAACGGGTGCCCTGAACTGTAGACTATTAAGCACTCAATCTTATAAGCTATTAATTGGTCCTTTAACCTTTAGTTAAAGCTATTATTTGTCGTCAAGTGTTTTATTTTAGTAATTCGCGCGAGAAACTGACAGATGTTTGAAGGGCTTTGACAGGCAAGCACATCTCGTTTACTAGAGATAAAAAATTCACATATTGCAGACATGCAAGAGCCATGCCTGAGGAACACATGTGCTGCATCTTCTCTATGTTAAAAACATGTGAGTAAATAAAGATCCGATGCTCTAGAGCCCGGATCCGCTTTTGATTCGGTTCTGCTATCTTCACTTCACACGATCCACGCATGAACCATGATGTCAAATCAAGTGCATATATTTTCTTTTTGAACAGATACTTTTATACAAATGAAGAAAAACTCTTGTCTATCATTTCACCTCAAAGATTCTGCTAGTAAGAGCTCTTAAACCTTTAAATTAGGTTTGTAAATAAGGAAAATCAGTTAAAATGTGTTTTTAAGGACGAGCCGAGTAACTCCCCATAAAACTGTTATTTGGAAATAAATAAACACGCAAACATAAAAATGTTGCATGTTAGAAGCACAAAAGAAATGTCAAGTAACTTTTGCTGATATCCGAGTTTCATAATATTCTGTATTTGATGATATTGGTAAAAGAGTTAAGAAACATCCTAAGATTGATTGTTAAATTCTGTATTAGTGAATAACAGGCCTCTTTTACAAAAAAAGATCTTTCAACAGCAGACAAAACACAGATATTATAATATTAAAATATCTAAAACTGTTCCCACACCAAGAGTCTGTGTTTCAATTGAGAATGTAAAGATACTCCCATACACTGAGCTGAGATAATATAATGACAATCATCACCGTCTGTGAGAAATAACGACTGGAACAGAGTGTTGAACAACTATTATTATTATTATTATTAATAATCTCTCTTTACACCCAGTGTTGTGTGGACATCTTACTTCAGTACATCATGGTTTTATTGCAGTTCAGAATCATGTAGAAAAACAAGCGCCACGTTAAACAGCACAAACCTGCAGGAAACGCAGATCAAAGCTGGTCTGATAAACCATCATCATCGTTCCAGGAGATAAACATCTGATCTCGCTGCCAGTCGATCACGTTCATCATGAGATTGCAAATAAAAAGTGAATTTGATTAAAAATACAACATAAGAAGAATGATGAGCTCCCCAAAAGAGAATCGCTTTAATGACAGGTGTGTGATTGAATTCTCCGCCGGGACCTCGAGAGATTTCCAACCGGGAGTGTTTACAGTGACGCCATTAAAACATCCAGACGAGAACTTCCTTCCAACGCAAACAGAGGAACCGGCTCCCTCAGGATCGACCGTGGACCCTTGAGAAGATTCAGTCAAGCTTATATGTCCATCTCTCTGCCTCCAGACAAATAATCACGGTTGTTCCTTATAAAGACACGAGCAGAATGTCCTCACACACACACACATTCGTTCGGGCATGTTATCATTTACAAATAAAAACAGAGAAAAACACCCCTAGAATAATGCAGCTGTCACTGCTGTCCATGTGCAACACAGAAACGAGCCCGACACACACACACACACACACACACTCGTGAGCTCACTGTAGTGTGACGTGACAGACGTGTGTTTTAGGAGAGCAGTGAAACGTCCTCCTCATGAACACAAACGTGTTTCTGTGCCGTCAGTGCCAGTGAGGAACATCACGCAGATAGACGTCCGGCGCTGGTGTCCGTCACAACCTTTAACTGCTGGTGTCCATCGGATCCTCCTTGAAGTTCTCGCAATGCTCCATCACTTTGCTGCACACACACAACACTACGTCAGACCAATCCAGAACTGCTTCTCTGTTTAAAACAGAGTTATTATATGAGATACACAAAAATCAGAAGGACTCTTTTAAACGAACGGCTCAAACGACTGGGTTATGAGAACTTATTCCACTCTTTGTGTTTTTTCAGTGTAATATTGTGTATTAATGACAATGTGTACTTTGTGTAAAGTAATTACCAAAACTTGAACTATAGCTACTGTATACTGTATGCATTTCTAAAGCCTCTAAATGATCAAACTCTGCTTCACACTCGATCTCCTCGTGTCTTCTGTCGTCTGATTGAGAGTTTAGAGTGTTTTATCCAGTAAAAGCTCTTTTAGTGTAATTGTTCAGCTGCTGCTTCACGTGTCTTTTTTCTGTCAAATCGTGACTGATTTTGATCAAGTAAGCGTCAGAATAACTGCAGTCATATCTCCAGATGAACACTTACTGGACTGAAGCAGCTCAGCTTTAATCATTTTCTAGAAACATCAGTGCGTCTCAAATCTGATCATCAGGATCTTCTGAGGAGCTTTACTTTCACTGTTCCTCAGCGGAGGAATGATCTTCATCTCACATCTTCTGAGGAGCGTTTATTTCTTCATCTCTCCATCAGCACTGCATTATATGTTTGGATCATTTACATCTCATCTTACTGAGACATATTACTGGAGATATAGAGCGACCGCTGATATTTACATCATTTTATGTCAGTATCTGCTGCACTGTTAGAAACATCTCATTGATTTACATTACAAGCAGCAGAATTTTATCATAAACATCAGCATCTGCAGCAAATTCATATTTTTGCTCAGTTTGAGTCTTTGAATAAAACTGAGCTGTTTTTCCTTCAATATTCTCACTGTATCATACTATATGAGCCATAAAAGCCTGACTGAGCAAATATGATACTCAAACGAAAAAAAAGTGTCTTTTTTTCTGACTATTATTTCATGTCAGGCTTTACGGAGTTAAAACTAAACATTAAAACAGTAAAAAAGTATTGCTCTGATCTAGTATGTTTGTGCAGTTTATAGTTCAGATCAGTTATTGGTTGTTTCTTCCTTAAAAGATCAAAAGAATCATTAATGGAATCATGAACCAGTTTACCAAACAAACTCTGGAGAGAGAATGTGTGTTTGAGAGTATGTGTGTGTGTGTGTGTGTGTGTGTGTGTGTGTGAGCGTGAGAGTATGTGTGTGTGAGTATGAGAGAGAGAGAGAGAGAGAGAGAGAGTGTGTGTGTGTGTGTGTGTGCGCCACAAATCAGGACATAGATGTGTATAATGACGAGGGTGTGACAGGTATTACAAGGAGAAGGTGACTTTTCAGGACATTACTCCATGTCCCCACTTTTCAAAACGCTTATAAATCACTCAGAATGGAGTGTATTGAAAATCTGAAATAGCAGAAAGTCTTCTGTAAGGGGTAGGTTTAGGTGTAGGGTTGGTGTAGGACAATAGCACATACTGTAAGTACAGTATAAAAACCATTACGCCTACAGGATGAACCCACTTTACACAAAAACGAACATGTGTGTGTGTGTGTGTTGTTACCGTGCCATGTCCTTGGTCTCCTGATGAGAGGACTCCAGCTCCAGAACTTTCTGCAGCAGAATGACGCCACCCTCTTTTATCAACAGAGGGCAGTATTTACTCGCTACAGGACCAGACCACAGAGAGAGAGAGAGAGAGAGAAAATGAAGCCTGTTTGAACTGAATTTAATGAGAATAAAGAATGTGTTTGTGTGTCATCATGAAGAGCTTCAGACCCCTCGCATTGAAAAACAAACAATATTAAACTCAGGGTGTATTCACACCTGTCTTGTTTGGTTCGATTTAAACTAATTCAAGTTGGTTTCCCCTCTTGGTGCGGATCTTTTGCTGTATTCACACCTGCCCAATCGCACTCAGGTGCGCACCAAACAACCGCACCAAGACCCAGCTGAAGAGATGGTCTCGGTCCGCTTCCAAACAAACTCTGGTACGGTCCGTTTAAGGTGTGAATATGAACCGGCCTCGATCCGCTCCTATTGCTGAAAGCACGCTCAGAAACACACAGCCTGCGCATATAGTGCTGTTGTTTGCATTTCAATCGCTTAAATCACTTGTTTTCAAACCGCAAAGCTTAAAAACTCATGCAAATTATGAGTTGTCGTGACCATGGCGCACAGCAGCAATGTGACATGAGCACACTATATAGGCTAAAGCTTGCCGCAAAGCCCCTGCAAAAGTTACAATGAATGTGTCTGGGGGAAATAGTAAGGAGATATTTGAATTATTTATTAATAAACTAGTGTTTTCTGAGTCAGTGTCACAAAGATGAAAAAATCCTGACTCGTCATCTCCTCACTGGACGCGCCTTTAGAAAGAAATGCATATTTATGGAGTATAATGAAAGAGTTTTTGTTCTGGATATGAATTATTTCGTTTTGTAGTAATTCAAGGCTTTCTATAGATATATTCATCATGTCTGTAAGGAAAGTATTCACTGAGTTACGGTTCATTTTTGTGAAGCGCTCCAGCTCAAGACCGGGACGGCAAGCACATCCTAATAGTTTTCTTTATTTTAGAAAAGCACAATGTTTTCTTGATATTGTGAGTGCACACA
The DNA here is from genome assembly GCF_012432095.1 of Onychostoma macrolepis. Classification (NCBI taxonomy): domain Eukaryota; kingdom Metazoa; phylum Chordata; class Actinopteri; order Cypriniformes; family Cyprinidae; genus Onychostoma; species Onychostoma macrolepis. The sequence goes on from NC_081175.1 coordinate 31,038,036, forward strand.
AATAAAAAGAGAGCATTTACAGTTCCGAACGATGTATTATTATTACCTTTATTATTAATTACGGCGTAATTAATTTGTTTCCACTGATGTCCTGAAGCGTGCTTCAGCTTCCACTCTCCGCACAAACGATTGGATATGTGCCTAGCACACATTTAGCTAGGTTAAATGTTTAAAGTAACATTGTGATATGCTTTAAGTATTTTATATCTATAGATTTTATTGTCAGCAAGTCATAATTATAACATCGTATGACATTGTCTAATTTGATGCTCATAAGTTTCTGCATATTGTGTTAGTATCTGAAAACACCAGTAAAAGAATAAAAAAATAGCACTACGAAAGAGCTCCATGATTAGCCTGTTTTAGCACGTCCTGTTTTCCCTGCTTGAGAATTTCTGTCCAATGAATGGATGACCTTGGCACACGTGTGGTTTTGTTTACAATTTCTGGTTCACTTGCAAAAAGGGAAGTGTGAAAGCAAACCGCACCAAACAAACAAAAAAAATCAATATTGTATTTGGTCCGGACCAAAGCAAGTGAACTAGCAGACTTTCCTGGTGTGAATACACCCTCAGAAATTAGTTATAGGAATAGTTTACCCAAAAATAAAAATTCTGTCATTTCTTCATCCTCATGTCATTCCAAACCTGTATGAGTTCCTTTCTTCTGTTGAACACAAAAGAAGACTTTTTGAAGAAAGTGTGTAACCAAACAGCTAACGGTAGCAGTTGACTTCCATATTATGGGGGGAAACTGTTTACATACATTCATCAAAATATCTTCTTTTGCGTTCAACAGAAGACAGAAACTCATACAGGTTTGGAACAACATGAGGGAGAGTGAATGACGACAGAATGATGATTTTTGGGTGTATTTACACCTCAAAGTCACACTTATTGACTCTGATTTTAATGATACAGACAGGAGGACTTTCATATGGTGTAACACTGAGAATGACATTATTTTGGGGTGAAATCTGATCAGATGAGAACGTTTCACAGTGAAATACTCACGGTAAACAGACACCAGGTTATAAAGTGCCCATGTGGCCCAGTGCTGACTGACCGGAGCGCCGCTCTGAGGGAGGAGACGCAGGATGGGTTCGAACGACCTGCAGACGGACAACAGAGAGAGAGACAGACGGACAGACAGACAGGTCAGTGGCGAGGTTAAAAGTGTCTTTTAAGCACTGGTCTGATTTTGTGTGAATTAAGATCTTAACTAGTTTCTCAGCCATTAGACAGGCAAACCTGTCTTTCATTAAGATGATTTAATTAATGGAATCAATGATGATGTTAACCCTTGTGTGTCAATTAAAAAAAAAAAAAATTACACAGAGGTCCTTGGAGGATAAAACAATCATAAAAATATTATACATTAATATTTTTCCACTTTCACTTACATAGATTTTTTAACCAACATCAGTTCTGATCATACCGACCAAAATTTCATTAATTTTCAGGATTTTAACCCTGTAAGTGCCTGTTTATTTACATAATGCCCCTGTTGTTTTTTCACGAAAAAAACCTGAAAAAATTATTTTGCATGCACCAAATACCACACAGAAGTTTGTTCTGGATTATTACAGTCTGGGATAAGTCAATGATTAGAAACAATATTAATTTTGATGAATTATTATTTCTTGTGCACTATAAGATCACACAAACCCTGATATGCATACCAACAATTACATAATTTCAATTAAATTTTTTGAGCAGAAGCAGAAAACAGGAGAAAATTAAGTATTTGGTCCATAGGCCAAACGTCAAACCAAACCAAAATAGTAAACCTTTTTAAAAAAATAGTAAAAATGTTGAAGCCTTGTCAACAGAACAGAAGCCTATTAACAAAGAAAGTATAATCTTATGTCAACATGGTAGGTTCAAAACACAATATTGCATTTTATTGGATGTTTTTGCCCCGAAGATCCGGAGTGTCACTATTTTTGTACCTAGCGTAAAAGAGATTTATGAACAGAAAAATACTAGTAATTTTATGCTCTTTGCATTAACACAAAACAAAATGTCCCTATGGACTAGGGTTGGGTATCGTTTGAATTTTATCAGTTCCAATTCTGATTGATTCCCATTTTCGATTCCAATGTGGTTTAAAAAATTTGAGATATCAAACATTTATTGCAAAACATTTAATTGCTGCTGAATACCATGAACAAAAATCATCAGGCTACATAAAAACTGGACTCGATTAAGAGCTGTTTGTGTGCAAAATAGAGCCGCATGATTCTGGATAAATTGAGACTTTTTAAATTTTATGGAGGTTGTAGTTCTCTCACAATTCTGAAGAAAGAATATTAGACAGCTAAACAAAATCTCATGGAATTTCTGAATGGAATGATTCAATGACTCACTCAAGATTTACTTGATTCATTACTGGGTGAATCAGTGTTTTTGAATGAATCTCTTGAATGAATGATTCAAAGACAAATACATTTTTAACAGCTCCTTTTCACCAGCTAAATATAATAGATGCGCACACAGGAAGTGATAGGTGGAATTGAAATTTTAATTTTACAACAAGTATCTGATTCCTGACCTTAAGTATTCGATTCTGGAATTAGAATCAGGGTTTCTGCAGATATGAGCAAGTTCAATTTAAGACTTTTTAAGACCACCTTAAATGAAATTTAAAGGTGCAGTAGGAGATCTCGGAAAATGCTAACTTTAGCCTGATAGGACTGAAAGCGAACGTCCCACCCTCCCTACAATCGCCGTCCAAAGCCACGCCCCCTGAACGCACATGCGCTCAAAGAGCAGCCAGAGACAACATTAAATTACTACGATAGACTACATCAACGGTTTCCAATTACAGTCCTCGCGCCCTCCCCGCTCTGCACATTTCATATGTATATCTTATCATGTCCAACGGTTGTTCTGTTCGACTGTAATAAGTGCCCTGAAGTGGACATCACCAGATATTCTGCCATGATTCCAGTATGCAAATACATACGTTGACAGGCAGGTAGGTAAGCCAATTAAAATGCTCGGACCGAACATTTTGATTGGACGAACATTTCTTGGTCCTACACCTTCCACTGAACATATAAATACAGACAAATACATTTAGACCACTTAACTTAATGACTGCTATCAGGATGTGAAGAGACTTTCAACCAGAATAACAAAAAACAATCACCTATTGCACCTTTAAGACCTAAACTCGTAATGGAAATACACATTATATTACATACATATATGTTATATTTGATGTGTTTAATGTAAAAAGAAAACAAAATATCATTGCGGTCATAAATGATATACTGTTAACTTTTCATATCAGCAGACAATATTCCATACAAAATATCCCCACAAAAGCACTACATCACTGAGATTTTTGGCAGTGTAAACTATTTATTCTGAAGTATTATTTTCATCAGTGTTCTATCAGCTTTTACATACTTAAATCTGAATATTGTTATTTACCTTTACAAAGGCCTTTTTCAACTTTTTTAAATGTATGCATCTTTCATGTCAAATTATTACAATTAATCAATAAATTCAATATACACTATCGGGCTGTTACCAGTCAGATTAAATCATTTACCCTGCAAAACTACAACTGCAATAAATTATGTTATGAGATTAATATTTTAAATACATTTTTGGATATACAAATAAGAAATGTTGGGGGGGTAATGCATATTTTTAAACACACTGAACCACCAGTAGGTGGCGGTAAGTCACTTAATGAGCGAGTCGACCGATTCGTTCAAAACGCGGAATCATTCAGTAACAAAACACCGTTGTTCGGAGAATGTGCTGATCTTTGTATGGAACTATTTTCATTGGTGAACAAAACAGTAAATATTGTGTCTAAAATGCAAGTAACGTAATAACTACTTGACTACTTGTTTATTGAACTAAAATCAATGTGACATTTGCAATAGTGAAATATTCACCAAAATAGCCCCCTTGTCATGGAATGTCATTTAACTGCATCATTTTATGAATAAACTAAGCATTTAGAATTTATACCTCAGTGTGTTTCTTCTGAGTTTCTTTATGTAGACGTCTCTCACAAAGAGACAGACAGCGTGAGCCTCGACAGCGCGACCTTCATACCAGAAATACACTATCCATTACTGATCGCTGTTTACGCTGAATGTAATAAATCAGAAGAATCATTCTCGAGTTTTGATGCGTCGCTGGTTATTTTTTTGTCACTTAAATTTTAATCAGACTATGTCTGGTCGGGCAAGTGAAAAAAAACAAAAAAACATTTTAAACTAGCTAAAAGGCTAGTCAGCTAGCTGTAGCACGACCTACAGTATATTATTATTGAGAACATTATATATAAAAAGAAGGTAGTTTGACTGAATTCTGCTTCTGCAATTCTCTCTGATGACGCAGTAACTACGCACAGGGGAAGAAAAATAATCTTCAGTTTGTCCGGTGATTGTAAACAGTAACTGGGTCCGTCAGACTGAAAAAGATATTTTAGCAGTAATGTGACCAAAAATATTTAAGACCCACTGAATCTGAATTTAAGACATTAAGACTTTTTAAGGCCTTTTATTAAGAAAACATTATTTAAGACATTTTAAGACTTTGTAAGGACCCGCGGACACCCTGCTGGAATTGATTTTCGATTCCCAACCCTACTATGGATGCTGACGTGCCTGTAGTTGATGTTGCGTCGTGAGTTGACGTCCCAGCTCTGAATGGCCGCCCACATTTTGTCCATGACGTATGTCCTCTTGGGCTCCTCCATGGTCCAGACCTCCGAGCCGTCGAACATGATGTGCGACAGGACTCCACAGGCGTTATAGGACACCTCGATGCCGTCCGCTTTACTGTCCAGCAGCTCACTGCGAGAGAGCCGCAGCGTTAGACACTCACACAGCAAACACTGAGCCAATGAGGTGCAGAGAAGCACTTTCACACCTGAACACCGTGATGAACTGTCTGGTCAACAGCTGCGGCCTCAGCGCCTTCACCTCGGCCACGTTACCCAGCAGCCCCAGCATGTTACGGTGCAGCTCCTGCTTATCAGGAAACTCCTGCGGGAGAGCAGACACCAAACACATGAGGGAGGAGCAGAGCTTCTGCTGACAATCATTCATTATTCAGGCTGCGTTTGGAACGGCCGAGTACAATATACACTGAAACTGTGATGAACTGACCTTCAGACAATCCAGGAAGAGATTCATGCCATTACACTCCAGGAACATCTGACAGTTATCAGGTGTCTCGTCTGTGATGTTCCAGAGCGCGCTCCACGAGAACTCCATCACCTGATCACACTAAACACACACACCTCAGTTAACTCAGACTAAAACCAGAAAAACACACTCACATTAGCAGAATCACATGCATTAAAAAAAACATTCATTACTTAAAAAAAAAACTGAGATAAAATACATTTTAAAAAAAGTTTTCATGACTTGTAATAAAAACTAACAAATTAAATTAGATATAAAAAAACTAAAAGATTTTTATAACTTTAAATAAAATTACCTGAAATTAAATAAAAAAAAAAAAATTATTTTATTTCCAAGGCAACATTTCTCATATTCATTTAATTTAAGCTGAAGTGCAAAATAACAAACAAAAACTAATCAAAATTACAAAAACGCACAACAAAGCTACTGAAAGGCTACTGAAAATGAAAAGTTAAAATATGAACAAAACTATAAAAGTATATCAGGGATACTGAAATAACACTAGCACAGAATGAATCAGTGTTGAGTCTGTTTCACTAATGAATCAGTGATGAATCAATAATGAGTCTGCTTCACTAATGAATCAGTGTTGAATCAATAATGAGTCTGCTTCACTAATGAATCAGTGTTGAATCAATAATGAGCCTGCTTCACTAATGAATCCGTGTTGAGTCTGATTCACTAATGAATCAGTGATGAGTCTGATTCACTAATGAATCACTGATGAATCCGTGATGAGTCTGATTCACTAATGAATCAGTGATGAGTCTGATTCACTAATGAATCACTGATGAATCAGTGTTGAGTCTGCTTCACTAATGAATCACTGATGAATCAGTGTTGAGTCTGATTCACTAATGAATCAGTGATGAATCAGTGTTGAGTCTGATTCACTAATGAATCAGTGATGAGTCTGATTCACTAATGAATCACTGATGAATCAGTGTTGAGTCTGCTTCACTAATGAATCACTGATGAATCAGTGTTGAGTCTGATTCACTAATGAATCAGTGATTATTCTGTTTCAGTAATGAATCAGTGTTGAGTCTGATTCACTAATGAATCAGTGTTGAGTCTGATTCACTAATGAATCAGTGATGAATCAATAATGAGTCTGATTCACTAATGAATCAGTAATGAGTCTGCTTCATTAATGAATCAGTGTTGAGTCTGATTCACTAATGAATCAGTGTTGAGTCTGATTCACTAATGAATCAGTGATGAATCAGTGTTGAGTCTGTTTCAGTGATGAATCAGTGTTGAGTCTGTTTCAGTGATGAATCAGTGTTGAGTCTGTTTCAGTAATGAATCAGTGTTGAGTCTGTTTCAGTAATGAATCAGTGTTGAGTCTGTTTCAGTAATGAATCAGTGTTGAGTCTGTTTCAGTAATGAATCAGTGATGAATCAGTGTTGAATCAATAATGAGTCTGTTTCAGTGATGAATCAGTGTTGAATCAATAATGAGTCTGTTTCAGTGATGAATCAGTGTTGAATCAATAATGAGTCTGTTTCAGTGATGAATCAGTGTTGAATCAATAATGAGTCTGTTTCAGTGATGAATCAGTGTTGAATCAATAATGAGTCTGTTTCAGTGATGAATCAGTGTTGAATCAATAATGAGTCTGTTTCAGTGATGAATCAGTGTTGAATCAATAATGAGTCTGTTTCAGTGATGAATCAGTGTTGAATCAATAATGAGTCTGTTTCAGTGATGAATCAGTGTTGAATCAATAATGAGTCTGTTTCAGTGATGAATCAGTGTTGAATCAATAATGAGTCTGTTTCAGTGATGAATCAGTGTTGAATCAATAATGAGTCTGTTTCAGTGATGAATCAGTGTTGAATCAATAATGAGTCTGTTTCAGTGATGAATCAGTGTTGAATCAATAATGAGTCTGTTTCAGTGATGAATCAGTGTTGAATCAATAATGAGTCTGTTTCAGTGATGAATCAGTGTTGAATCAATAATGAGTCTGTTTCAGTGATGAATCAGTGTTGAATCAATAATGAGTCTGTTTCAGTGATGAATCAGTGTTGAATCAATAATGAGTCTGTTTCAGTGATGAATCAGTGTTGAATCAATAATGAGTCTGTTTCAGTGATGAATCAGTGTTGAATCAATAATGAGTCTGTTTCAGTGATGAATCAGTGTTGAATCAATAATGAGTCTGTTTCAGTGATGAATCAGTGTTGAATCAATAATGAGTCTGTTTCAGTGATGAATCAGTGTTGAATCAATAATGAGTCTGTTTCAGTGATGAATCAGTGTTGAATCAATAATGAGTCTGTTTCAGTGATGAATCAGTGTTGAATCAATAATGAGTCTGTTTCAGTGATGAATCAGTGTTGAATCAATAATGAGTCTGTTTCAGTGATGAATCAGTGTTGAATCAATAATGAGTCTGTTTCAGTGATGAATCAGTGTTGAGTCTGATTCACTAATGAATCAGTGTTGAGTCTGTTTCAGTAATGAATCAGTGTTGAGTCTGTTTCAGTAATGAATCAGTGTTGAGTCTGTTTCAGTAATGAATCAGTGTTGAGTCTGTTTCAGTAATGAATCAGTGTTGAGTCTGTTTCAGTAATGAATCAGTGTTGAGTCTGTTTCAGTAATGAATCAGTGATGAGTCTGATTCACTAATGAATCAGTGTTGAGTCTGTTTCAGTAATGAATCAGTGTTGAGTCTGTTTCAGTAATGAATCAGTGTTGAGTCTGTTTCAGTAATGAATCAGTGTTGAGTCTGTTTCAGTAATGAATCAGTGTTGAGTCTGTTTCAGTAATGAATCAGTGTTGAGTCTGTTTCAGTAATGAATCAGTGTTGAGTCTGTTTCAGTAATGAATCAGTGTTGAGTCTGTTTCAGTAATGAATCAGTGTTGAGTCTGTTTCAGTAATGAATCAGTGTTGAGTCTGTTTCAGTAATGAATCAGTGTTGAGTCTGTTTCAGTAATGAATCAGTGTTGAGTCTGTTTCAGTAATGAATCAGTGTTGAGTCTGTTTCAGTAATGAATCAGTGTTGAGTCTGTTTCAGTAATGAATCAGTGTTGAGTCTGATTCACTAATGAATCAGTAATGAGGGTTTCGGTAATGACTCACCATTCTGTCCAGCAGCTTCTTCTGGATCAGATTCAGCATCGTCTGTGACAAGAACCATTTGAACCATTAGATGGACACAGATGCTATGTGTTACATGCTGACAGTCTAATACTACTCCCCTTTTGAAAGCATTAATGAGAAATGCACTGATAGTATTAGACATATAAACACATATACAGAACACATCAAATACAGCAAACAGAAGCTCAAACAAACCTCACTGGTTTAGTGTTGAGAATAAAAGCCTAAATTAAATGTTCATCATATAAAGTGATTGTCTCTCCTCAGAAGACTAAACTACTCGATTCATATGGATTGCTTTATGATGTTATTATAAGCTTTTTTTGGAAGATTGAAAATCTTGACTATCAAGACTTTCAATGGATGGACATAAATAATGAGGGAATATACAGAATGATCATTTTTGAGTGAACCATCGCTTCATGAATGCAGCACATTACAGATGACTGTCTAGAAGCATCTAAAGTTCACAGAAACACAGAACTCAATGAGCAGCACACAACCTTGACGAATCCCATCTTGCCGACGGCTTCTTTGTGGTCGTTGTCGACCTGACAGACGAGTGCGTTACACAGATGGACAGCGATGCGCTGGATGGACTCGTCCTGACGTGCCGGCTCCAGGATCTTCAGCAGCAGCAGATTGACTCTGTGATACTGGAACTCCAGCTCCTCAGGAATACTGAAGTTACAGAGCGTCAGACAGCAGTTCCTCTGGACCTGCGCACACACACACACACACGTATTTATCCTGCACTGCTGCCTCAGATCACAGGAGCCTGGGGTTTGGAACGGCCTTCATGGGTTCTGTCTGAGCAAGAGTGTGTGTGTGTGTGTGTGTGTGTGTGTGTGTGTGTGTTAGGGCTGTCAAAACGGCTGAAAAACTAAATTCCAATTTTGTACTTAAATATTATCAATATTCAAATTGTATTTGAATTTAAAAGGTATAATTTCAGTTAGGGGGGAAAAAGCTTTTGGCTTCTCTCCTGAGGCCACAAGAGGGCACATCGGACAAAATATCACTAATGCACGTTTCTTCAAAGCAATAAAATAACACGACTATCTCTGAAAAAAAATGTAAAATTAATGTTTATAAACCATATATAATTACGTTGCTTAAACAATTAGAAACAAAACAGCATCATGTGTGTATGTATAGTTTAATACAAAGGACTGAAAACCAATCATAAAGAGAACTTTTTCATTTAAAAACATGAGATGCAGAAAAACTGCCATAAAGTCTGGAGACATGTTTTTTAAAAGTTGAACTTGCATTAATTTGACATGCTTTCTAAACATGCGGCTCTCTTGTGCGAGACGCGAGTGCAACACTGATAGATGTTTCTCTAGAAAATGCAATAAATGTGTTCTGTGTGAACGGCTTGGTTTCAGTTTTGACGTAAACAACATCATCTCCGCACTGATGTTCTCTTTTTCTGCAACATTTTGAATGAACAGCGCAGCAGCGCTGCATCTTGTGAGTTCAACTGGATAAGCTACGAAAAACATTAAAATGCAACGACACTCACATCGTCATCGCATCTCATGCTCCACTGATGAAGCTGCCTGATGCACACATAGCATTCTAATACAACGTTTCTGCATTCGAATGTTGATTTTTGTTTTAAATTTGACAAATATTCGAAATTCGAATTTGTTTTGACAGCCCTAGTGTGTGAGTGTGTGTGTGTGTGCTGAACTCACCGTCACCTCCTGGTACTGCTCCATGCCGTTGAGCACCACCTGTATGACCTGTCTGCGCAGACGGACACTCTGGTCACTGCGGTACTCAGTGTTGGTGAGGTAAAACAGAGCTGCGCTGCCCGTCACCTGAATGCTCTTGTCATATTTATGAGTCTTCAGCGCTGTGATCACCAGCTGCAAACACACAGCAGACACACGTGTTACATGCGTGTGCGCTGGGACACCGCAGTCAGAGATCACATGAATGCAATGCACTGGATATTATGGATTTAATTGCACTGGCACTAGGGGTGTGCGACATATTGTCTGCGATAATATCGTAATTGTTGTTTTAACAATGTGCGATTTGACAATATTGAGTATTTTGCAAAACACCAACAGAGTGCACGCTTACATTACGTGAAATCTAGACTAGTGCGCATTTAGAGTGTGTTCTTTCACCGCGTGATTCAGTCTAATAAAATGCATTTAGAATGAACACAAAATTCAAGATATGTGGGGACAGAAAATGTATATTTATATCATTTCATATAGTTAATCAATATCACACAAAGAGTGCTGTTTGTTTCTCCAAAATTACCATAACAAATGTGATATTGATTTTTACAACAGATCAAAAACAAGATGTTAATTAAGAGACTTGCGTTTTAGACACCATATTGCCTGTTTTGCTCTATTTTGACAACAAAAATAATTCCAAACACAGTCACAGCACTGTTTTGCGAGACGCGAGTGCAACACTGATAGATGTTTCTCTAGAAAATGCAATAAATATGTGTTCTGTGTGAACGGCTTGGTTTCAGTTTTGACGTAAACAACATCATCTCCGCACTGATGTTCTCTTTTTCTGCAACATTTTGAATGAACAGCGCAGCAGCGCTGCATCTCGTGAGTTCAACTGGATAAGCTACGAAAAACATTAAAATGCAACGACACTCACATCGTCATCGCATCTCATGCTCCACTGATGAAGCTGCCTGATGCACACATAGCATTCTAATACAACGCTTTCTGCATTCGAATGTTGATTTTTGTTTTAAATTTGACAAATATTCGAAATTCGAATTTGTTTTGACAGCCCTAGTGTGTGAGTGTGTGTGTGTGTGTGTGTGTGCTGAACTCACCGTCACCTCCTGGTACTGCTCCATGCCGTTGAGCACCACCTGTATGACCTGTCTGCGCAGACGGACACTCTGGTCACTGCGGTACTCAGTGTTGGTGAGGTAAAACAGAGCTGCGCTGCCCGTCACCTGAATGCTCTTGTCATATTTATGAGTCTTCAGCGCTGTGATCACCAGCTGCAAACACACAGCAGACACACGTGTTACATGCGTGTGCGCTGGGACACCGCAGTCAGAGATCACATGAATGCAATGCACTGGATATTATGGATTTAATTGCACTGGCACTAGGGGTGTGCGACATATTGTCTGCGATAATATCGTAATTGTTGTTTTAACAATGTGCGATTTGACAATATTGAGTATTTTGCAAAACACCAACAGAGTGCACGCTTACATTACGTGAAATCTAGACTAGTGCGCATTTAGAGTGTGTTCTTTCACTGCGTGATTCAGTCTAATAAAATGCATTTAGAATGAACACAAAATTCAAGATATGTGGGGACAGAAAATGTATATTTATATCATTTCATATAGTTAATCAATATCACACAAAGAGTGCTGTTTGTTTCTCCAAAAATTACCATAACAAATGTGATATTGATTTTTTACAACAGATCAAAAAACAAGATGTTAATTAAGAGACTTGCGTTTTAGACACCATATTGCCTGTTTTTGCTCTATTTTGACAACAAAAATAATTCCAAACACAGTCACAGCACTGTTTTGCGTCTCTGAGCAACATGATGGTGTTTCGTTCCTGAATGAATCAACCGTTTAAATGAAACAGTGCATTAAACAGTGAGTAAACGCATCTAAATGCCACTTCAGACGTGTTTCCTCTGCATTGCAAAGATGAATTTTATTGAAACTGATTTCATTTGCTTGGTAGCAGCCCAAATATCTCATTCTAACTCTCTGATTAAATGTAAGAATTTGACTCAAAAGGTAATGCACATTTTTAGAAAAATGGCTTTAAAAAATGCCCATAAATGGTAAAAATCAGTTTAAACTTGTTGGAAAAGATGAATTTCTATCAGTGTGAACTGACTAGCAGACAGAATATGAAGAATATCAAAAACTTCAGGAGTCAGCTGTCCACGGCAGTCCTTAAGATACCAGCACAATAACACACTCAGCAAAATATCCTCTAGTTATCATTATCAATAAAATCCCAGAAAATAGAGATATTATTTTTGGTCAATATCACACACCGCTAACTGTCACTATCAATTCAATTCAAGTTTATTTGTATAGCGCTTTTCACGATACAACTCGTTGCAAAGCAGCTTTACAGAAAATGTTAAGTTTCTACATATATTTAAGAGCAGGTTATTAGTGGTTGAACTGAACGGAGCTGAGCTAAATAATGACACTAACTTTGCAACATTAACATTATTTTCCTGTTTATTAATGTGAAGCTGCTCAGGAAAGCACCTGTGAGTGTGTGATTGCATGCGAGTCTGTGTGCGTTTGTGCATAGATGTGAGTGAGTGTGTGTGTGTGACCTGCAGTGCTCGCAGCAGCTGGCTGCAGTGCTGAATCCTGGCGATGTCGAACAGCTGGTTAATGGCTCGATGGGCCAGCTCGGGTCGCTGTTCTGTGTACGCCTCGATCGCGTTCAGGATCTGATCCTCGTTCTTGGAGCCGGTGACCTGCAAACACACAGCGAATACAGTCAGAGCACTGGAGCGAGTGTGTGTGTGTGTGTGTGTGTGTGTGAGCAGTACCTTATACGCGGGTATGTGTGTGACGTTGCAGAGCGTTGTGTTGTAGAGTCCTAAGAACTGCAGCGGCCTCTTCAGCTCCTGAAACGGGTAAATGCTGCTCTTACACGGCTCGATGCTGTAAAACACAAACGCACACGCTCAGACAAACATAGAGGCAACGGCGTGTGATGGGTGTGTGTGTGTGTGTGTGTCCTCACCTCGGCCGGCCCACGGCGTCCTCAAACGCCGGCACCGTGCAGTTATCCAGCATGATGTGTCCAGAGATGTCCAGAGACACCAGATTGACCAAACTCTGAACGATACTGCTCAAGATCTTCCTCGTCATCTTGAATTTAGAGTTTCTCTGATTCTCTCGCGAGATATCCAGGTGCCTGCAGACAGAACAGATGAAAACTGATCACTGCTCTGTTCCACACACACTACCAGTATAACTACAGTCTCTCTTCTGCTCACCAAGCCTGCATTTATTTAATCAAAAATACAACAAACAGTAACATTGTAAAATATTAATGCAATTTAAATAAGCTGTTTTCTATGTGAATATATGTTAAAATGTAAAAGCTGCATTTTCAGCATCATTACTCCAGTCTTCAGTGGCACATGATCCTTCAGAAAGTGACAGTAAAGACATTTATAATGTTACAAAAGATTTCTATTTCAAATAAATGCTGTTGTTGAACTTTCTATTCATCTGTGAATCCTGAGAAATAAAATGCATCACAGTTTCCACAAAAATATTGTGCAGCACAACTGTTTTCAACATTGATAATAATCAGAAATGTTTGTTGAGCAGCAAATCAGCATATTAGAATGATTTCTGAAGATCATGTGACACTGAAGACTGCAGTAATGATGCTGAAAATACAGCTGCGCATCACAGAAATAAATTACAGTTTCACACATTTTTTTTTTTAATGTTTTTGTTGTATTTTTGATTAAATAAATGCAGCCTTGGTGAGCAGAAAAGACTTCTTTCTTTCTTTCTTAAAATCACTGTATTTATTCCCATCTTTAGTGTAAAGGTGACCTCAGTCTGCTCATCTGCAGCAGCGTGTGGATCAGCTCCTCCGTCAGCTCCACGTTATACAGCACCAGAGACGCCAGTCGCTCTCTCCACTGCGTGAGGAAGGCCGGCCGGGGCAGATGGACGGCCGACAGGTCCAGCGAGGTCAGAGCGGGCAGCGGCCGCAGCAGCGTCTCCACATCTACCTCCGCCGGCAGGCCGCCCAGGTTCAGCAGACGCAAGCGGTTGAAGCCCTAGGGTTGTGACGTGAGGACATTTTCACACCGCTTCATCGTTTGAGTTTTCCCCACTTTCCTTTGCTTGTAAAAGCACCGTGCGCATTTTACTTTCACTTTCAAATTAGCCAAGTTAAGTTACCTTTATTTATATAGTGCTTCTAACAATACAGATTGTGTCAAAGCAGCTTTACAGTGTTAAATAGGAAAATAGTGGTTCAATAATGCAAAAGGACACTCAATTTTCAGTTAAAGGCAGTTCATCATTAGCGGAAATTCAGCGTCAGGTGCTTTCAATTCAATGAATTAAATTCAAGCAACAACAAAATACAATGTCAAAACTCTTTTAGCTTATATGTAATCATAGAACATTTATCAACAAAATGAATACAAATACACCATGCTATATGCCTAATATAAAATAACAAATAACTTGGAGTTTAAATGGGTATTCAAAACTGAAAATCAGTAAACACTGTGTAACCAAATAAATAAGAAACGTCGAATGTTTATTAGCAAACGAATAAGAAAGCTTGGAGGCACGGCATACACCTTGATGTAAAATGAAATACACAAAGTTTAAATAAAGTAAAAATCAGCAAACACTGTGGAAACAAATTAATATGAAACGAATGCTTAAAAAACTTCCAAAATCACCTTAGATAAACGGCGAATCTCAACAGGCTTTTCAAAATATTGCCAAACTGGCACTTCTGCATTTTATTCTACACTAAATCTTCCGTTTCATCTCTGTCTTCAGCTCGACTCGATCCTCATGTGAGAAATTGAATCTGATCTGTCGTTTGGTGCGCTGCATTGAGCAGCCACGTTCAGTTTTAATCGTAGTGTCTGTTCTCTAACTGAACTAAATGATTTTTATTACTATAAATATTCAAACGTTGGTTTTTTTGATTATTTTTACCAGTATATCGCAAACAATAAGATATCGCCCATGCCTAGGGGCCGGTGATGTAACCGTAAGCAACAGTAACACCGTAAACACGGACTATGTCTGCAAGCCTACCTGGAAGCTGAAGTCCAGGTCGACGGTGTGCCGCTGCTGACGCTCCTCCAGATCGTCCTCGTCCTCGCCGACCGCCAGCGGAGCGCCGCTCTTCTTGAAGAAGACGCTGGAGCAGCCGAACAGACTGAGCGACAGCAGCGAGTGTTTGAAGCTGCAGAGCGTCCGCAGGCCGCGTGCCGTCAGACGGCTACAGTAGGTCAGGTGAAGCTCCATCAGATCCTGCACACACAACACACAGACGTCTCCAGAGGAACCAGCGACATGCTGAGTGTTCAGAGGAACTAATAAAGATCTGGAGAGTCTGCAGACGAGCTGAATCTAAACGAGTCTGAGAACTTTTTTGTTAAACTTTGGCAGTAGTTTAGTTTGGAGACACTGAAATTGTTGGAAAGTTAATTTCATTTCAGCAAACCAGCTCCAGCTCAACGAATCAAATCAGAACTCATTCAATGCTTCATTTGTTTCAAAACAGCTTTACAAAAAAAAAAATCATGATAATGGGACCCTGAACCACAAAAAAACAAATTGAAATTGAGGTTTATACATCATCTGAAAGCTGAATAAATAGCTTTCCATTGATGTGTGGTTTGTTAGGATTGGACAATATTTGTCTGAGATACAACTATTTGAAAATCTGGAATCTGAGGGTGCAAAAAAATATAAATATTGAGAAAATCACCTTTAAAGTTGTTCAAATTAAGTTCTTAGTTTTGCATAAGTTTTGATATATTTACGGTAGGAAATTTACAGAATATCTTCATGGAACATGATCTTTACTTAATATCCTAATGATTTTTGGATTTTGGAAAAATGTATAATTTTGACCCATACAATGTATTGTTGGCTATTGCTACAAATATAGCTGTGCTGCTTATGACTGCTTTTGTGCTCCAGGGACACATATTATTGTTTAAAATATCTTAAATAAAACAGGATGTACTTATATATCCAACTTTACATATACATCTAGATGGCAATATATGTACATTTTGCAACAAAATAAGACAAATCAGGCAGTTTGAGGTTTGCTATAGTATCACTTTACAGTAAAAAACATGTAATTACTTCTATGTCTACAATACTACGTAGTTCTGTTCATTACTTTGTGTTGTAATAATAAAGGAAAATGATTTAAAAAAAAGATTTTTCCTCGTTTTCATTTAGTGAAAAACTCTGTGGAAACATGCTTTGATTATTCTGAAGTAGAACTTTAGTGTATTTCGTGTCTGTATTTAAATGTACACGGGCTGTTTGGTTGGAAAAACACTATTTTAGCCATTTCAGAGTAAATATATGATATTATCGAGACACTAAGATCATTATTTCTGAATGAAAACATTTCAGTTCAGTATCAGAGCTGATGAGAGTATGAGAGTCATAAAGAAACAATCATAAAGAAAGAACAAACGCTGAAAGTGAAAGTATTGTGACAGACATAAGAAATGCATTTACAGTCGGCATGAACTGAAATTTTACCTACCGTCTCAACACATTTTATAGATCTTATACTGAACATTTCATCTGTGCATATGCTTCATATTTAATCAAAAGGTCAACACCGGACAGATGTTTTGATCATTAAGTCCTTTTAAGCTCACGCTAATCTGCACACACTTTTGAGAGCCACGCCCACATCTCAACATGCAATCAGCCTACGGCCGTTTCTCAATATGCCTTCTTGTCTATACTTGTGTTCTTGTGGACTTGTGAAACGTCATCAGTCGTCGCCCCAGTAATGTTCCAATTCAAAGTTCACATCGAGCCAAGTACAGTTCAAATCCCCGGACGTGTTCTTGCTCCGCCCCCTTTATCAAGGATGCATCCAGAGGTGACTTGTGCGAACTTGAGGCAGCCAGGTATCCCAGAATGCATTTCGCACCAATCAGCGAGCGTTAATGGCGGAGGGGAAAACCACAAAATTTTCAAAATATTACTGTTATTGTGTCATGAAATGCCGTTCTAAGAGTATTTCAGGCGAGAATGTAGATGTTTAAAACTCAAATCTGCGGTTTATTTATAAAGACAACGCCTATTTGAAAATTTGTTTCGCCGATTTCGGAGACGTGAGCTCCAGGCGATCACCGGGCGCTCAGTGCTCATGTATCCCACTGAGAGCAGCCTCACCGCGGCTAGTCCTTCTGACACTCGCCGCTGGCTCTGATGTCTCTGTAGTGGTTAAACATGAGGTAAAATTAGTTTTGGCTAAATCTAACAGATAATCTTTAGTCTCACGAATCTATTATTTCTTCCAGGTCATATCGTTTTGGCTGAGCACAATTATTTATTTATTAATCATAATACAGCGCTTACTTTGTTAAGGTGACTGAATTGATTGCTTTTGTCTTTATTTCCTATTACGTCTCTTATACTTTTATGATGGCTGTATTGTTCATTAAAACTGACATTTAACAAAAAAGGCAGAGTTGTGCTTATCATATTTCATTTTATTATGCATAGTGAGAGTATATGTGCACATATTAAACCACGTATTAATGTTTTATATTTTTAAAATGAAAACGAAAAGAGGGTTGTATTTTATATTTTGAAGAAAACGAAAAGGCAGAGGTGTTTGATATCATTTCGTTTTATTGTAATATGTGTCTGCGTTTACATTTTTGTGGCTATTAATATTTTAAATGAAACAGAAAAGAGGCAACGCTGTTTGATATATTTCGTTTTACTGTAATATGTGCATTCCCTGAACTACAGTTTTGGGGCTATTAATATGATTACATGAAAACAAAAAGAGGCAGTGGTGTTTAATATCGTATTTCGTCATATTGTAATAACTTAGGCGAGTACGCTGCTGTTCCATTTGCAGAATTACCGGACTTGTGTCCTCCCGTCCACTCCCGAGTCGAACTTGCGAAGTCCGAACTACCGAGGACGCAAGTCCGAACTTTGCATACTTGGTATTGAGAAACGGCCTACATTTATTCTTTTGGATTAATGCTGGTGATGGAGGACAGCGGGAGTTTCTCACCTGTTTCCCGATGGCCTCCAGGTCTCGGTCTCGCACCAGATCCTCCCTCAGCTGCAGGCGGGTCAGTCTGGTGCTGCGCGGGTCACTGAAGAGCTGGAAGAAGCCGTCCTGCGGCTCGAAGTCGCTGTCAGTGTGGACCAGATCCATGTACCTGCGGATCAGAAGCATCAGGTCACCATCAGCACACGACACACTCCTCCAGGAGACTCAGAACCATCAATACAGACTGTGTCAAAGCAGCTTTACTGTGTTAAACAGTGTGTCAATAATGCAGAAGGACAACAGTAAACACTCAATTTTCAGTTAAAGTCAGTTCATCATTGATTCAGTGATGTCATCGTCCAGCTCAGCTCAGTTTAAACAGTATCTGTGCGATCAAGCTGAAGATAATCGCTGGAAGCTAAGCTCTACCCACACGTTGACGAGCCGGTCGCAGATCTCGCCGGGCAGGAAGACGTCGGGCCGCAGCTGGAGCCGGTTCCGCTCGCCCTCGCTGTAGCACATGGTTCTCCGCAGGTTCTTCAGGCAGAAGACGGTGCACAGAGACATCAGGCTGTCCGGGTCGTCTCCCACTTTACTCGCCATGATGACCTCGGGTCGCTCAGAACAGAAGAACAACAACACGACACACTCAGAGACTCAGGAGACACACATGGAGACGCTGGAGAGAAGCTGCTGCACCTGAGAGAGACACACACAGAGAGAGAGAGAGAGAGAGAGAGAGAGAGTGTGTGAATTTGGCTGTGAATGAATTTAGAGAGAAAGCAAAAAGGGCCTTTTACGCCATCAAAAAATCTATCCAAATTGAAATACCAATTAGAATCTGGCTCAAAATATTCCAATCAGTCGTAGAACCTCTTGCATTATATGGCAGTGAAGTGTGGGGTCCTCTGCTAAATCACGAATTTGAAAAATGGGACAAAAATCCAATTGAAGCCCTGCATGCTGAGTTCTGTAAGAGCATCCTCAGAGTACAGAGGAACACACCGAACAACGCATGCAGGGCAGAATTAGGCCAATACCCTCTACTCATGCACATTGAGAAACGAGCCATCAAATTTTGGAAACACTTAAAAATGAGCGACCCCAACTCTTACCACTTTAAAGCCCTTAAAAACCAGTACTGTGTGGGGAGAGAAATGAACGAAGGCGAGCAATATTACGGAGATGAAAGTAACAAATCCGGGTTATACTATTAATGTGAGCTTCAAATGAAAGAGTGCTGTCAAAGATGACCCCCAGGTTCTTAACCTGGCGAGAAGGAGAGACTGAGGAGGCATCAATTGATAAAGAAAAACTACAGGACCTAGAGAGAACAGAATTAGTGCCTACAAGGAGTACTTCAGTCTTATTGCCGTTAAGTTTAAGACAGTTTGCAGAGAACCAGGTTATTTATTTCGTGAAGACCGTTAGTAAGACAGACTGGTGGAAGAATGGAATCAGGCTTAGTAGATACATAAAGTTGTGTATCATCAGCATAACAGTGAAATTTAATACCAAATTTTGAAAAGATATTACCAAGTGGGAGAAGATAAATTAGGAACAACAGAGGACCTAGGACAGAACCTTGGGGGACACCGCAGCTAACAGAAGAGGGATGGGAGTGAAAACTTTTTAATTGTACAAACTGTGTACGATTGGAAAGGTATGAAGTAAACCAAGCGAGAGGAATACCAGAAATACCAATAGCAGATAAACGGTTTAACAAGATATTGTGTGAAATGGTATCAAAAGCTGCACTCAAATCAAGCAAAACAAGAACAGATAAGGACCCACCATCAGCAGCCATTAACAGATCATTAGTTAATCTCACCAAGGCGGTTTCTGTACTATGCTTAGGGCGAAATCCTGACTGAAAACACTCATATAAGTTATTATTACTAAGGTGAGCTTGAACCTGTGCTGCAACTGCTTTTTCAAGTATTTTCGAAATAAAAGGAAGATCTGAGATGGGACGGAAGTTATCTAAATTGTGAGGGTCTGCACCAGGTTTTTTGAGCACTGGGCTTATAGCAGCTATTTTAAAAGATGATGGAACAGTGCCAGAGCTAAGGGAAGTATGAACAATACGAGTTAAAGAGGAGAAAGAGAAGGAAGACAGTCTTTTACCAGGTGAGTTGGTATGGGATCAAGTAAGCATGTGGAAGAATTAGATTTGTAAATAAGATTAGAAATTTCTAATTCAGATGGCAGGGTAAAAGAAGAGAAAAGAGTAAGAGGGGAATCGGTTGAAACGCTGTATAATGAATTACAATATGGGTTAGCCGGAGAGGCCAGCTGTTGCTGGATAGCAGTTCTTTTGTTACTAAAAAAAAGACACAAAAAGAAAAGCACAAAAAGAAAATGATCTAACCTATTGGAAAGAAACAACAGAAAAACAAAGTAAACTTGAATGTTATTCGGCCCTAAATAGAGAGTACACCACTGCAGAGTATCTGAGTACAGTGAAAGACTGTAAACTAAGAAGACAAATGACGAGGTATAAACTGAGCAACCGTACTCTGACCATAGAGACGGACAGATGTCCACAGCACTGACCGCACACACAGACTACACTCCTCACCAGCTGCACTGACCATCAACACATTACTAACACACTCGATCCAGAATTTGAAACACTTTGCCCTGACTTCAAAATGTTAAACAACGAAACACAACTTCAATATTTATTAGGTGAAAAACAAGATTGTATCTCACTAGCAGCAAGATACATTGACGCCTGTCACAAAAAAAACAAATCAGTGATGCGCCCACAAACACACACACACACACACACACACACACACACTATTGAATTTTCAATTGTTCATAGAATTTTAAAATGTTGATTTGTTCTACTTTTTAAATGTATATACATGCATGTTTTTGTTGCATATCTATCTGTTCTAGATTCAATGTAAACACTATGCTTTGGCAATACATTGTAACAATTATCATGCACATAGTGAATTGACACGGAGACACGGACACACAGACAGACACACAGACAGACAGACACACACACAGACACACACACACACACACAGACACACACACACACACACACACACACACACACACACACACACACACACACACACACACACACACACACACACACACACACACACACACACACACACACACACACACACACACACACACACACACACACACACACACAGACACACACACAGACACACACAGACACACACAGACACACACACACACACACACACACACACACACACACACACACACACACACACACACAATGACTGAGGCTCATCACACATCTGATCCTGTAATGTTTACATTGCTCTGACTGCTGTTGTTGACACGGACTGTGAGGGAAATGTTTGTGTTTTCG